>NW_020447741.1:1607747-1808567 GCF_003343035.1 Apteryx rowi
CGCGCGCAGCGCCCCCAACGGTCGCGCGGCCGTTGCCGCGGGGGGGAGGGGGGAGTCGGCCCCTCTGGGGGAGCACAGGCGGGCTCAGGGCCGCGGCCCGCCTCTCCCCCCCCCAAATCGTGGCACAGGGTGGCGTGTCGCCCTCCGTGCTGAGCCGCCCCGCAGCGCCCGGGGCCCGGCGCGGGCGCCGGCGAGGCCTGCGCGTAGGTGCAGCGCTGGCGAAGAGCTCTGCTCATCCCGGCCCGGGCAGTCTCACGGCCGCAGCTCTGCAGTGAGCAGCTGTGCGCTTGTTCCCTTTCCTGAGCGAAACCACGCTGGGAGATAGCGATAAGAGGCCCGATAAAGTTCTCCAGTTTTGTCTGGGGGATCGGCGCCACGTGACCGCAACCGTGAAGCAGGCAGGAGAGTGGCGTGGGCACAGTAGCCGGTGAAAATAAACACCGCTCGGCCTTGGAAAAGCCGCGCTGGCCCACGCACCTTGTTCCCCATGGCCTGGTGTTGGCAGCAGCGCAGGCAGGTCCCGGGAAGAGCAACAAGCCCACAGAAAACTTCAGGCTGGGAACTCAGACCGGGCCTGTTTAATAACTGATCTACTCATAATTTCTTATTTTAGTTGAGTCTTGTGATCTGCCAGGGTCTTATGATCTGCCATTTCCTGGGAACTGCAGTTGTGACAGCCCGTTTCCATGCTCCGACAGCAAGTGAAGGCTCAGCGAATGCTTCGTATGCCGAGTTAATTTTTGTAGAGCAAGCTGGGCCTCTTCAGAATGAAAAATTCTGTGCAGGTTGTATCAGCAGTATATTAGCAATTTATATTATGAGTATGGAATATTATATAGCTTATAAATGTCTAAGTAGTTTTAAAAATACTGGCTTAGACAAAAGCTTCTTAATTTTTCTTTAAAATTATCGATTCATGATTTTAAAGCATTAGTCTCCCAATCCCATGTGTATTTGACCATGTGGCTAAGTACTATTACAGTACAGCTACAACAAAATGAGAGTAAAAATAGCTTCCCCGACAAGTTTGCATGGAATGAAAACAGTTCTTGGTGTTGATTTCACAGGGTTTTTTTAATGCAGGGGAGTTTGGCTTGCAGCATTTTGTTTGTTGTTCATAAAGTGCTGATGTTGAGTGACCTGACTGATGTAATCACAAATTTAGAAGTAAAGAGGTTCCAGCCTGCTGAATCTGTTTGTAATCTGTCTCAAAGGAAACACGCTAAAAGCAGGGTGTGACACATTCGCAGTTTCTCTATGATTTCCCCACCACCTTCCTGCCTTTGTGGCTGTTTAGTGCACATGATACAACTGGAATAAAATATGTGATTTGGCTGATATTGCCATCTGTTGACAAAAATGTAAGTTGCTCTTGGTATTATAGATTCATAGGCTAATTTAGGTTGACAGGACCAAGGTCCCAGCTGGACTGAGGTCCCAGCAGGGACCTCTGGAGGTCATCTAGCCCAACTTTCTACTCAAAGTAGATCCAGTTAGATCAGATTGCTCAGGGAATTCTCCAGTTGGATTTTGAATAGCTTCAGAGATGGAGATTTCACAGCTTCTCAGGGCAAACTGTTGCAGTATTTGACCACGCTCAGAGTAAACCATTTTTTCTTGTATCTAAAGAGATTTTCCCATGTTCCAGCTTGAGTCTGTTGCTTCCTGTGCTATCACGGTGCCTTGCTGGGAAGAGTGCGACTCCATCTTCTCCGTGTCCTCCCATCAAGTGGTTGTAGAGAGCAGTAAGATCTCTCCTTAGCCAGCTTTCTGCTTAAGGCTGAACAAACCCAGCTTTCTCAGCCTTGCCCTCGTGTGCTCCAGCGCCCCCAGCCATCGCGGTGGCCATAAGCTGGACTTGCTCCAGCATGTCAGTGTCCTTCCTGTACTGGGAAGTGTCGAAGCTGGACACAGCACTTCGCAAGTGCCAAATAGGGAGGAATGATGACATCCCTTGACCTACTGGTTACACTCTTGCTGCTACAACCCAGAATGGCCACCTCTGTCACAAGGGCACACTGCTGACTCCTGTTCAATGTGTTTTCCAGCAGGACCACCATGTTCTTTTCTGCAAAATTGCTTTCTATCCAGTCAGTGCCCAGATGATACTTTTCCATGGAATTATTTCATCACAGGTGCAGGAGTTTGCATTTGGTAAGTGCTAATCAAAGCAAAAGCACCTAAAGTTATACTGTGTTTTAATTTTGGTGTCATAAATCAAAGTTTTATTCAGCACTATGCATTATGATCCTTAAAAGGAATAGATTGAGTTTTGACATTTTCTAGGGACTCCACATAAACAAAGGATACAATGGGCATAGTTTTCATAGTTACAAATAAAAAAATGTAAGAACCTTTCAATGCTTGTGAAAAAGGTAAAGGATGGCAAAACTGACTAAACAGAGATGGCATTTTCTTCCCAAATGAATTCCAAARAGAAAAAATCATTTAAGGATCATAGGTGAGAGTGAACCAATTTATAATATCGCAAACACAATTGGCTCTATTAGAGCAACAATTTCTAGTGTAAATTAAGTCCATCACATCACACTTGTCTACCACCTACAGCATAAACTGAGAGAGGAGGGAATATTTTAATACTTGTCTAAATCTCTGATTGATATTTGTATTTAGATGGCTAAACAAATTCAAGTTGTTTTTCTAGTGCAATCCCTTCAGAGATTGCCAACTCTTTTACACTCAAAAGCTGAAGCCAAGTGGTATATACACACAGACTGATTAATAAACGCTAATCTACCTAAGCCATCTCTAGTCATAGAGGGTTCTGAAATCTTGTGTAATACGGATGCGGAAACTAGAACATTTATCTCTTTCTGTTCCTCCTAGCCAGTGGACCAGTCCCAGACAGGGCATCTGTGCAACATCTCCTGGGGCACAGAGCTGGGTATTCTTTCAGTCTTAATTGCAGCTTTCAGAGATTGAGGATATGGAACTAACTGTATCAGCTCCCTGGCATTAAAAAGTGTAGTTGCACTGTTTCCATGAGTATTACAGAACAGTTAAGTTAGCACCTTTAACTCTGTCATCTTAAAGTTATCTCTTTCCTTCTGGGCAGGGAAGAAGTAGCCCTGAACGGTTAACTTAGATCAGTGTCACAAGCACCTAACAACTCATTGCCAAGTCTGTGGGACATGGCCCAAAAGAGACCGTCCCCACTGCCATCTGCTCTCGCTGAAGAGCGTGGACCGAATTTTGTCTTATAAGGCTCCTTTTAAAACCCAAGATTGTGCATAGCTTTTAAGGACTGTCTGTTTGGAAAGCTAATGGGTAATAGTTATTCTTGTTCTCAGCAGTGTACACAAAACTAAATGCTGCCACGTGGAAGAAGAGGCCAAAATTAATTCGCAGCGTAGAATGCCATTTTGGTGCCCCCATCACACCAAACAAGTCCTTTGGTTGCCCATCAGGACCAAATAAACTGTTTCCCTCACTGAACACCTCCCCTTTGGTGTAAAGGTGTCTGCCTGAGAGCTATTGTAGAATAA
Source organism: Apteryx rowi (assembly GCF_003343035.1). Lineage (NCBI taxonomy): Eukaryota > Metazoa > Chordata > Aves > Apterygiformes > Apterygidae > Apteryx > Apteryx rowi. The sequence continues at coordinate 1,611,254 of NW_020447741.1, forward strand.
TTACCTGCTTCGTTTTGTTCTGCTTCTTGGACAGACAGCCCTGAGCTTTGCCTTCAGAAGCGTATGCCTTACTGTGTTTCCATTGCTTTACCCAGTATGGAAGTGAAACTGTGTGCTGCTTTCACTAGAAACTCAGAAGGAGTCTAACAGCAGTGACCTTGCAATTTCTAGATTACAGTCTGTCAAAAGACTTACTTGCACATACAGACTGAAGCACAGTATGTGACCGCTTTGCAGGAAAGTCAATTAAAATGCCCATTGCTGTTTTTTTTCCACAATTTGTTATGAGCCTTTATTATTTGTATTGCGATATCGCCCGGAGGCCATCGCAAGAAGTGGGATCTATGTTAAGCAACACCCTGCACAAGCACATAGGAAAGCATGATACACTCCTTGGAAGTCTTGCAGTCTGTGTGAAGACAAGCTGCAACATGTGGGTTAGCAAGTTTCACCCAATTTCACACACCTCCACTTTTCTGTAGAGCTGATCCAAACCACTATCACATGTTCCAAGAATATTTTTCCAGCTAAACCAGCATAATACTTGTCAAACTGAGGGAGCTGACAGCAATCTGCCTGATGCTGCCAACAGTCAGTTAAATATACATATAATATGCCAGGTGATGCTGAATCAAATCTTTTTATCTTTTCATCGTCGTATCTGCCCTAATGTATTTGTATGGCTGCTCTACAAACCTGTTCCACTGTGTCCCTATCTAACCTTACCAAGTCCTATAGTCACTCTTTAATATCATATCCTTTCTCCATTTATCACTGAGGTCATTGGAATATCTTCATTTTTATTACATGTTCTGGGTGTGGTTATTTATTCTCTACTAGTGAAAGCTTGGAACTTGAATTCAAATGATTCAAAGTTTGTTCCGGCTTTTACAAACTTGATGAGAGTTCTAGGCAGGTCCCAACCTCTCCAGTACAATTTCTTCTTCTGTAAAGTGGTGCCAATTGTATGGCAACATGTGGTCTAAGATCTTCAAAAAGAGGTAACAGTGAACTGTTGAAGGAAAACACTGTAGAAATGCAGATTATTGCAATAGAGTTTGGGGAGACACTACACTTTGCTGTGAGCAAATACATGCAGTGTATACTCAGGCCAGATACTACCCATAAGCACTGCTATGCTAACAAAATTCAAAGTTCACCCCTACTAATAGTTGTATGTTGCTCCTGGTTCCCATTAGCATCTTTAGTTTACTGAGTCCCTTTGAGCACTGTGGTGCCACTTGATGAGTAAGTTAGGATTTGCTGTCAAGGTGGAGAATATGGGCAGGACAGTCACAGGAGAGTCGCTRTGGGCACTACCAAAAGCTCACTGAGTGGAGGAGCAGGAGGCAGGTTTATGAGCCACAGCTCACCTGAGGATCAGCCTGTTTACTCATGGACTTTGAAGACCTTTTGTCAATTTTATAAGTTTGTGCCAGTGAATAGGGTCCGGTACAGAAGCATGGCCAAGTGAGAGCCTATAGAGAGACAGCTCTTGGAGGCTTCAGAAAGTGGAATATTTCTTCAACCTCTGTGCTATATAGTCCATACAAACAGACCACAAGATTCTGGTATCTGTTTCCTAAGGCAATATAGGAGCTTGTACCTATACACTGGACACAAAATAGGCATGCATACATATATACCACACAAGAACACACATGTGCAGTACACATAAAGGTGCAGTCTGTTTCAGATCTGTGTTGTATGCTAGCGTCAGCCTCCATTTGTGCATCCAAGCCAGTGGAACATTTGCTTTGGCAAAAAGTTGTGTGCCTTGCTCCTTCCTCACTTAGCAGCGCTCCCCACTGGCATGTTGCAGATCGCTGTGCTGTTCCCTGCTCCCTGGCAAAGTGCTGCACTACACAGAGCTTGTGCTAGCTCTGAACAAACTGATTGGGCATTAAAAGCAGGGGTGCATTAGCCTGGTTAAAATGCCTTGCCAAAATAGCAAGAGTGAAAKGGATTATTTGGAGGCAACTTAGGTATGTCCTTGTGAGATTTCATTTTGCCATGCAGCTACGGCCACCATTGCTGGGCGTGTGGTCTTGATATTGAACTCATGGGGGTTAGCATCTCTTTAAACCACTGGAGGGAATAAACCAAAATGTTATTGATTCAGGAATTTTAAGATCAAAGGGATTATTATGATCATATTGTATTGCTTCCTGCATATCATACAATTTCCTCCAGTACTTCCTTCATCAAGCACAAAATGTTTCAGGTGAAACACCTATTTTAAACAGAAAACGAATTGGTTTTTAAAACTCAAATGATAAAGGAATCATCTCAAGCAATCTCTTTCAATGGATAATTATCCTCCTCTTTGAAAATCCACTGCTTGAACGTTTGAATTTGTGTAGTTCCACTCTCCCGGCTCTGCATTTTCTTAGGCTTTTGTGTGCAAATTAAGGATCTCTACTACCCGAAATCATTCTTTGTAGTTATTTAAGCCATGAACAAGTCACACCACTTTCTTTTGAGAAACTGAATAGATGAAAATGCTTTATTGAATTGTGGCTGTAGAAATATTTGATGTCGATTCAAAATGCAGCTCATCACAACAGAAAATTGTAGGAATAAGGCAAAAGGCTTGTGATGTCAAACACAAGGTCAAAAATAAAGTTTTCAGTGTAGACTCTTTTTCCCTTTTATAATGAGCATAATCCACTGCATACCATAGTAAGCCTATCAGCAGGATGTAGACATTTAACTGAAGTAAGKCAGATCAGTGTAAAGGTCGGTTTTAGCTTTAGAAATAGTAACAAAACCATCAAAACATATTTGACTAACTGAATAAAAGTACAATCTTATTCCTCTTGGTTCCTAAATTGCCTGTGTGTAATCTTCCCTTCAGATCTAACCTAATGGACATTAATGTCAAAGGGAGTCTGTCAGTGACATCTGGATCTTTAAAACAAACCTTGTTATGTCATGCTAAATTAAGTCTTCCTGTTTTTCAAGCAAGGGCATTAGCTTTATTTGTTTTGCGAATGCTATCTCATCTGTAAAAAGACCTGAAAAATAGTAACAGTCTAATGAATCAAATGGAATAGAACAAAGTGGTCTCAATGTAAATAGCAAATAGAAAATTAATTCTAGTATTCTACAAATGGAAAGAATAGAATGCGGAAGAAGGGAAAAAGACACTGAAGTATACAGACAATTAAGATAATCTGAATAGTATATTCATTTTTATTGGAATGATGATATGGAAGAATGTGTTTTAGCAAAGCAACATTTCTGTTGTGGAATATTAGTCTTACACTGAGTTACACAAAATTCATATAGGTGTTATCAAATGCATAAGAGGGCAGGTCAAAGGAAACTATGGAATTCAGAAAAGTATGAAACTAATATGAAATTTCCAAGGACCAAATGCAGAGCTGCTGTGAGAAGGCACAGCTCCATTTAGTCCCATATGTGCAATGCAATACTGCATTGCTGGAGACAAGAGCCATGTGAATAATCTTTGGTTGGATTCTTAGCATACATTAACATTTAACACCACTGACTAATGGTGTGTAGGGTAATGAGAAGGGTTCCAAACAAAGACAGTATTTTATGTCTGTTCAGTGCTTATATTAAGTGAAATACAAATGGGCCAGTTTTTGTGCTACTTCATTTTCTGTACCACAATTCTGAAATTACTGAGACAACATGAGATTTGGCTTATTTATGGATTTCCCAATAGTCACTGTGATTGGATGAATAAGGAAGTATGAACTATTCTTGCAATTAGGCCCTGACTCTGACACAAATAATCATTGTTACTAATAAAGTGCATTAAATGTGACATGCAACTGTTTGATCTGGTGTGTAATCCTCTCTAGTCTTCTAAACTAAACAAAGGTGGGTGCATCTATAGTGAGATGGTTTCACTCCAAGGAATGAACAGCATGTGCAAGGAGTGTCATTAAGTCAGGAAGTACAAGACTGCCTTTCGTATCATTGCTAAATACATGTCCCTGCACACTGCACTGCAGCAACCATCTTAAATGAAGAGCTCCATACATCTGCGAGCTCTAAGGCTACACCACTGCCACGTCACTGATGATGGGATGCCAGTCCTCTCTACACCCCACCCCTTGCGCTTGTCCCCATCCTACAATGGTTTGATATCAATGAAATAAAGGAATGGTGCTCTGTACTTTTCCTTGACTCATGTAACTTGTTCTTGCTTGCACATACTTTGCACTTACCTGCACCCGATGGGAAGTTACCAGGCTACAGGACCATCATAAGTCTCAGGCAGAGGAGACGGCAGGCTGGGCCCCTGGATTTTAATGTGCACAGAAGCCAGCCTAAAAGCACCATGCTACTGGAGCTGCTGTGTTTGTGTGAAATATATATACATATGGCACTTTTTGAAAAAACACTTTGGCCAGATGTCCTGTCCCAGTTCTATTTCATGTCATTACATGGTACCTACCTTCATCCTGCCGTCTACGAAGTGGATTTGGTGCCCCTTAATTTCTAGCCTAAATTTACTCTTCTGTTGACATGAACTGATGAACAGCTGCTGCATTTCACTGGTGTGTGTGATTAAAATAATCTATTTCCCTACCCCCTTTCATAAATGCATTTTGGAACTTGCAAAGCTAATAGTGTCCGCTTTGAAAGCCTTGCTCAAAAGGCACTACAACTACGCAAAGAACTACTGTTAATATTAATGAATCACTTCAGCCAAGAAGGAAAAGCAGGTTTCCTTTTTGGAACAACAAACAAACCACAGTAGTATTTACTGAACACTTTAAAGGTGATGGTGGCTACATAAACACTAAGAGTTATTAAGGTTTCTTTGTGAAAAGGTTAACTGCATGGTGAGAAATGGTATTGCAACTGCCAAGCCCCCTGACAGGCAGAATAAGCACGTTTTGGTTACACAGGACTGTAAGCCAGAAACAGCCCTCTCTTCAAAGGCTCTGAGATGAAAGAAATGCTCCCAACAAGAAGGTTTCCATTCCTAAACATCTCAAGTAGGCTGAGTATTGTCTTAACTGGAGCCAGATTCACCTTCAGTCTGAATGTGGCAGAGTGAGGCTTTGCTCCCAGCCACTGCTGTGCACCTGTGCACCACATCTGCTGGCACTGAGAGCAAAGAGGGAGCTACAGGCCTCTCCCTTCATCCTGTGCTAGTCCCACATTTTAAATTCTGTTGAGAAATAATAAAAGCCAGTTATAGTCCACTATTGCTCCAGAAAAGTGTCCTGATAATTCTGTCCTCTCAGTACTAGCATATGCTACCCATTTAGAAGGTCAGCAGGGCCTCCCTATGGGAAGTGGCATCCCAGATGTTCTTCATCTGTTGCATTAGAGCCCAGGCTGTGGTAGCCAGTCATGGAGGCAACTGGAAACAGGACTTGGAAAGTCCTACTATAAGTAGCAGGAAGCAGACAGGCAATTTCTCATAGATAGGCATAGTTTAAGAAGAAACTGTCTGCTGAGTAGCTGCCTCTCTTGGGTGAGACCACTCTCACAAGAAAATATGCCACATCCTGGCAAACAGGAGAAGCAGTCTGCAGCCACCTGAATGTTGCTATCTCAGTTTGCTTACTCCAGCCATCACAAGGTCACTGTTGGCTTTCCCTATCCGCTCTTCTGTGCTCTGCCATAAAGAAAAAATAGGGAACTTCACCAACAGTGGATGCTTCCACATTTCTCAAAGAGGATGGCTTGATCATTACAGCCTGTCTGATATTGAGAGTATTTATTGCTCACCCCGCATGTCTGGCTACTAAAGACCTTCTAATGATTATCATCCTGCTTTACAAGTGAAAGGGGGCTGTTCATCTGAAGAGTGTAGTTGTTTCCAGCTGTTGATCTGAAGAAACTCTAGGGAGAAAGACCAGTATTAGGGCAGGGCTGCTTAGAGTCCCTCTAGCTTTCTCCAAGACAACACTTTCATCTTCAACCCACTGGGGGCTCCTAATGAATGTAGCCTCTCCAGTGTTGTTTGACAGAGAAGTTAGAGAGTCTAGTCCTGTAAAATGCTGTGCAACTTATGTTCCCAATAAGGCTCTTGAGATTTCTGCATGCTCAGTGTTTTGTGGAATTAAACCTACTAGCCTGGATACTACTATCCTCTAAACATCTTGCATAATTCTTTGGTTCTATACCACTTTGTCTGCAAGTTTCAGTTAGGCGCAACATTATTTTAATTAAAAATACAACAGTTTGAATTACCTTAACAAATAGATTTTTTTGGTGTATCCTTATATTGTCACTGGAAAACTTAAAGTTTTCCTTTCTAATGCTGAATAGACATTGAATAGCAATTGTAGCTTGCAAGCAAAGGTATGTCCACTTTTGTTCTCTTCATCAGAACCATGATTTATTACCTAACTTACCCACAAAAAGAATAACTTTATGATTTGGCAATAGATATGGCTAATTTGCATTTAAGTTAACTACATTAATTTGAGCTAGCTCACTAATTTTTTTTTTTGACTCACTAAAGCAAAAGTGCAACAATTCAGCTGAAGCCCAGACAGATATTTTTTAAATGGGGAACATTTTATGTTCCCTCACAATCATCTTCCCTATCCTCAATTTTTTAAGCAACTTTTCAGTAACTTGCCACAGTTTGAAGGCAGGTAAAGTGCCTGGATCTATGTACTGAACTAACATTGTACCTGAACTCACTGAAGAATRATCTCTAACATGTTTGTGCCTAACAGGACTTAGTATATATTTATACTGCAGAAACTATTGGGATTGATGGTGTGTTACAGCAACATGGTTAAAACATAGCTCCTTACAAAACCTTAACAATTTGCACTGCCTTTCCAACACAGGCACTAGTAACAACCATATCTATTTTAAGCATCTCAATCACAAAGAAGGCCAGAACTGCTGTTAAGAGTTCAGTTTCCATGCCTGCATTAATTAATGGGCCTGTTCGAGGGTGTGGCTGCATGTAATGCTCTCACCAGCTGTTAAAACACCTGTATACTGCGCACTTTTCCTTCATACCCAATCACAGGCCTCGGGAACAAGTACATTGCATAGTAGCTGTGGATACTAAACGATAGGGTCACATACATGTGTGTGGAGAACGTACATCAGATACTTGTATAGCATCTGCACTGTTGTGTCTGACAGCTAAGTTTCTGAAATATTTGTGCCAGTGAATGATACGCTCTGGCTGGTTTGCTCAGTAACCAGTCCTCCCCGGCCCTTAGAAATGCTCATATGTACACCATAGGACTGATGATGTATCCCACAGCGCTACATACACGTTGCAAACTGCTACCAGCTGTCCCACTGACTCTTGTTCCACAGAGTGAAAGATCCAGGTGCTGCACTGAGGAGGAAATGACATTGCTATTGTTTGTTTGGCAGCTTTTGGCATAATTCGTAATGTTCTGGATCATTTTATGGATCTCCATATAGGAACCAAAAGGTTATCAGAGCCCTGGGCTGACAGGAGGATTTTTCCCAGAGGGATGTCATCAGTGGGATGTCACCTCCAGCCCCACGTGGCGCTTGGAGGTACAGAGGAATCAACAGAGCTGGCAGCGCCAGCAAAGCGAGGGCAGCACCGTGGGGCTGGCCCGAGACCGAGCGAATCCAAACAGCTGCGAGATCTGGGGYGTCCCTTCGGCATGCACCCGAGGCACTCGCAGGGACCCCATGCAGGTGTGCAGCCATGCCGTTAGGGAGCGCGTGTCTGAAACGGCGGGAGCCCTGGTGTATGCGGGGACACACACACCGCGGGCACAGAGGAGCTAACGTTGGTGCTGGGACCGGTGGGATCCTGGAGTATCGTCAGGGCTGTAGTGCAGATACAGCTTTCAGGCCAAATCCTGCTCTCATTGCAGTCCTTCTGAGTTCAACGGTGCCAGGTGGAGGCCTTAGTGTGCGGCAACGTATACGCGGGGCGTATAGTGGAAAGGCTAATCAATTCTGCAAACTGGTCCAACAAACTCTGCTCAGGCGGGCTAGGTTTACTTTCAGGCTAGAGCGGACAGGGTGCATCTCTGTCAAACCGCATTCGCTATAGAGCTGCATGAGCTTTTCCTTTGCTTTTCCTTTGTGCGGAGCAGTCGGAGGATGCGCTCGTTTTTTGTGAGTTCTGCTGGCAGCTCATTTGCCTGGAACAAAAAAACCTTGTGGTTAGCAAAGCTGAAAGAGTATTTCCAAAACATGGTAAAAGCATTAAAGCTCTAGAGAAGACAGTGCTAGGCACAAAACTAAAATGCCTGTTTCAGTGTTATTTCCACCACCTGCAGTGTTCTTTTAAATCAGCTACTGTTTTAGAGAATGGCAGTGGAAATCCTTTAAAAAGTCGCTTTCCTGCACAGTGTGCAAGTGTCTCTTCAGTCTTCAGGATAATTCTAGCCTAGGACTTGGGTGGACAGCTTGCTTTGTGCTGACTACCCAGGCTAAATGATATCCCTCAGGCTCCCTATGCCACTGCCACAAAATTAAAAGAGAACATTGCTGTTGATATCTGTGGGAGATGAGGCAGGGCTTTAGGTACCACAGTCCATAAAAATCCAAGGAAAGACTTTTATTGCTAAGAAATAGTCAGTGCTATTCTGTAGGATAAGTAATAGAACATCAGAGAGTTTAGTTTTCTGTATTTATTGAATACAGTTTTGGTAATAGAAAATACTTATAATGAAGCTACTTCTGAAAATTGGTATTTTTGTTTTACAAATGCACTGTCTTGTGTGAAAGAGCATATCATTTTCCARAAATTTCAGTAGGAGAGGTTATAACCCAAGACTTTTTTATACTACACACCCTCCCTCTGCAAAAACCTTACACATTGTATGACAGTATGAAAACAAAATGTACAACATTAATAAAATAACAAACTACTGTACTAGAGGCACTAACTCTGCTGCCATCAAGTGGAACGATATAGAAACAACATGCACAGATTTTATATTAAATGACCGAAATACTCAGAAAGCAGGTGCTGGATTACTTGCTTTACAAACTTTCATTCGTCCAGTCATAAGACAGAAACAAATACCAGATCATCCATTCACAACTTAACAGACCCACCTGGATATCAAATACATGCAGCAAATAGTTCATAAACACAGCACAAAGGAAGACATTTCCGCAGAAATTTTGAACATATGTTAAAATACCTTGCAGAATAAAGGAAAGGATAAATTTACTGCAGACAATTTGCAATCATTAAAAGAATCTGAAACTATTTCAATGAACCAACAGGTTTGTAATAAAATACGGGAATGATGCATGTAATTTTGAAGTCTTTTTTATATTAGAAATGTAATCAAATTTTCTCACCAAAGGCACCCATGCATACATTCTTCTCACCTGGGCATATCCTCCTTACTCATCTGTTACATGAGACACTGATACAATTTATGACCGATCAAGGGCAATAACAGATTACTATTTCCCTGAAATGCTATCTGGCTAGCCCATGATGACTTATGGCTAGCAATTGCATCTGTGATGCCAAAGGTAATTAGAGCATAGTGTTATTCCTGGTTATTCACAGACTGATGTTTACGTCACAAGCACCAACCAGCTAGTGGCCCCATCTGGCATGCTTATAAATGCCTGTAAACAGAAACTAATGGACAGGATGGTGAGTCCTCAGGAGAGATCAGGGTGCAAACGCGAACCACCACCCAAAAGGTGGAGCCTATATGAAGGGTCTGGCTCCAAAGGTCGGTGCCGTTGCCCTGCCCAGAGTGGTGAGCCAGCACGTACCTTGTTCCTCAGGCATGGGTCTGCTCCTGCCTCCAACAGCAGCGCTACTGTCCTGGCATTGCCGCTGAGGACGGCTGCGTGGAGAGCTGAGGTCCCATTCTGGAAAATATTGACAGACGTTTGCACAGTGCATGTAAAGGGAGGAAACTGGAAGGCAGTGAAACCAAAGCACCTGCGAAGAACAAATCTTCAAACAGGAGAGAAATAACATGGAAGAGAGGTCAGGTCATCAAGGATATAGCATCTGATTATCATTTACACAGGATGCTGGCAGGCTAGAAGGCTGTGAAGGAGGTGATTTTAAATGCTTTAATACACATGAAGGTCAGGTCCACTTTACCACAATAATATTTTCTTTTAAAATTACATTTCTCAATAGATTAGAGGTGAAATAAACACAGCACTTGCTTCTGCCTGGCAAAACTCAGCCATTAGCAAGTGAAACAGAAGCACAAGCAGTAATGGAAACCATCTGCACATTTTATTTCCTTTCTCTGCTGATTAATGATCTGAATGTCAGAGAGCTGAGCTGTTATTTTTTCATAGCTGGCCTTTTGTTTGAGGCTGCAGAACTGACAGTTCAAATAAGTGTGGAAGCTATTTCATAATTATAATTAACAGCTAAGTTAAAGCCACCAGCATTTTCAAGTACATCAAAATTGCCCATTAGTTGCATCTACAGAGGCTATAAAAATGTGTGATTTATGGGTACATGAAATTAGGTCTGCTATTAAAAAGCAGCTTCCAAATGTCCATTACTATTTTTGAAGTCACTGTATTAATTCAGAGGAAAATAAAATCAAATAGAGAATTACTCACAACAGATCTCTTAGATTCTATTTTGCTGACTAAATGCAATTGAGGGCAGGGTATAATGTTAAAAACTGCATCACCAAGAGCAGTCCATTTACTGTAGAAATAAAATCAGATGTCAAAAAGCAAAAGAGAATTCCTCCTACAACACAAGGTGCTTTCTCATTCCAAAAATCAACATCACAATATTTTTTGAAAAGATTTATTTGTGTGCAGCACTAAAGGCTAAATAAGATAATTCATGTCTCCCTTGACTTCTCTGGACTCCAGCTCTTTATTGTTTTCCAGTTGCATAGTCATAAACGTCAGGCCTTTCATCAGACCCTTTGCCTTCCTGGGTTTCTGTGTAAAAATCTAGATATTTCACTACTAACCTTCAGCAGGCCAAGCGTGGGAGAGAATTTCAGTAACTCTTCTATCACATTGTTGTATCCTTTAATGGCAGCTTTCAGTAAAGCAGTTGTACCATCCTTTAAAAGAGAGAGGAACATAAGTTCAGTCATTACAAATGCTTTGTCAGCACTCCCCTTGGCTGGAGGGAGACTCTGGGTCTCCCCCACACCTCTGCAAGGGGGTTCATGGTCTTCGAGGAGGCACCTCCCCAGTGTATCCTGCTGTTTTTAAAGTGTCTGGAGGATAGTTCCTCCGACAGGTGAAGACTTCAGGGAGAAATCACCCAGTGACCCCATATATCATCTCCATCTCTCCTTTATATGGACATTGCCATCCCTTATTCCAGGAGGGCCTTCCAGGAAGCTGTCCCAGACACAAAAGGAAAGAGGGAGCCTGTGGCTTGGGAGGAACTGTATAACTTGGTGAACACAACAAATTCGAGGGACACCAGGCCTCCATGCACATTGCCTTGTGTCCTCAAAAAGAGCTAGGAAGTGTAAGGTGCAGGCACAGCACAAGAAGAAGCACTACTCACATCCCGTGCAGCGTCTCGCTCAGCTCCCCGGAGCAGCATCACCCGCACCACTTCACTGTGACCCATCTGCGATGCAATCCACAAGGGTGCCGTCCCATCCTTCAAACAAAGTCAGACAGCTAAAGGTTTCACCCTGAGACCCTTTACCCCCTGGTATTATACCACCAGAGTCTGCCTGCTGGAATGGATGAACTTCAATGCCTCGATAAAACCCTATTGCCATCAGAGACAGACAAATGCAAACGCACTTCCAAAAGCACATGGGAACTCAGTGTATCAAGTCCGAACCTTCCCTGTTGTGGGGTTAGAGGCACCTTCCCTATTTCCTCTTGCATAGCTGGCCTGAAATGTACATCACAGGCTGAACACCTAAAGCCCTCTTTTGCTCACCCAACTGTGCCCAAAGTACATAGGGAAGTTTGAAATGTAAAGATCAGAGGTATCCTATGTAGTTCAAACCSTAGGTGGCTAGACGTGACAAAGATACAGGTAAAGCTCAAGACATGCATGGGCAAATTCTGGGTGTGCACCTTTTAAATGGCAGATGGTTATAGAAGCTAAGGATGATCAGCAACTTTCAACGTAAAGTAACATTATCCACCCTTAAGGAATACGGTAAAAATGTCCTGCCTTACAGTTGTGGTGAGTACTTCACAAATTTTAGCCTCAAGACCTCCACTAGAAAACAAGGCAATTATCCAGGAGACAGTCTGGTTTGGAAAAAAAAAGGTCCTATACAATCATTATTTGAGCAGAAAATGTCAGAAAATACATGCATTCAAAATGAGCTAAACTTTGTGATGGATTTCCATCCCAAATGCAAAGGTTAGTTGAAGCACTAGAAGCATTTGTTGCTGCAGTTAGAATTTAGTTTTGTTTCTTTTGCCTAATTTTATTTCTAAATGGCCTGATTCTCAAAACTACAAGAGGACTCCAGCACCTGTRGGGTGCCAAATTGATTTTCATGGGCCTTTAACAAAAGGCTTTGCCTATAAGGACTTTAATGCAAAAATGAGGCCTCAAGTAGCAGACTGTCTGCTACTGCCTTCACTGCTTGCCTGTTCTTCTGCTCACCCTCTGCAGCCTTTAGACTTGACAGGAAAAAGTAATTGGAAATATATTTCAAAAGGCTTTCAAAAGAGTCTTAATGAGAAATTTCAAAAGAAAACAGCTTTTTGCTTTTAATAAAATATTTCCACCTTGCTCAAAGAAGGAATCTCTCTCATCAATGCCAAATGAAGATTCATATGACTTGCTGAAGCTGTCCAAAACCACTGTTGAGCCAGTTCTCTGTTTTCTATGGGATAGTGATTTAATCCACCAGAAGAAACAGATGAGCCATTTCTTCCTTTGATATATTCTGGGTTTCCATTCTTCTGATTCTGAGAAAGAGCAAATGCACATCCTGAGATCATCGAGGTTCAGTCTTCACAAATGGTGAAGAACAGGATCTCTGCCTGCTCTTGAATCAATTCTCCATAAATGATCTCATTGAAATTACTGACCTCATTCCAGCATATATCATGTTAATACAATGAGTTTTCTTTGTGATTTAAAAATAACATTGAAAGGGCCTCTTGTACACAGAATGCGTGACAGTAGTGTGACGGCAAAAACTGTCCCTCTCCAACATAGTGTTTTCCCTGTCAGTAAATTGACAGTGGGATTATTTTTCGAATCTTCCTCCACCAGAGGGCTCTAGAAAATAGGAAGAGGGACACTGAAAAAGCCTATAAAAACTTGGAAAATACCCAAGACCCACCAATACAATTAAATTTGCACTAAGAACTAGTAATGTGCAAATCTGTGGCTCTATTTATGCAAAAAAAAGCAGCTCTCTCTCATCCACAGTGAATTTTATAGGCACAACCCTTATTATCAGGTATGAATGAAAAGAAATACTAGTGGAAAGGAAGGAAATACTAGTGTTGAGCAACATCACCGTTACCATTAACTGTCCTTAATAGTATTGATATTACCATCAACTACACAACTACAGAAGAGTCAACCCCCCCCCCCCCAAAACATCGTGGGAAAGAGTGACCATCTTGGAGAACTTAGTTTAAAGAGAAGAAAGATGATGAAGATGATGGTGGACTCACATTGACTAATGTCAGCTTCTCTCCCTTAAACAAACAACATTTATCAGGCAGGTTTATCCAACAGTATGTAATATTTGTATGGAGTAGATGAGATTTCTGTCCATTTTAATGTTGGTGTATAATGCAAAAGAGATGCTACATTGTACTAAGAGGCCATATAAACAACTGTTAGGGCACAGAGACAAGCCAGAAAGAAAATAAGCCCAGGGGACGAAACAGCCTCTGGCTGTCCAACGATCAGAAGAGTTCAAGAAGTACTTTCTTTTTCCTGTCCTTCTGCCCAGCCAGCAGACCTGCAGACCATTACATTCCTAGAATAAACAATGTTAAATACCCCGTATGTTCTTAAACTATGTTTATTTCCTTATTTTTTGCAAGCTAATAGATATGAACTATGTCTCATTTTGTCCAACAGTCCCAAACATACCCTCAACAAGACTGATGCTGTTCCTTCTCTTACCTGTTAACTAAAGACACTGCTTTGTGGCTTTGGATCTCATAATATTTTCTGCTGGCTTGGAAAGGGCCAAATTAAGGCAGGAACTGAGATGCCCCTTGAATTCCCACTAAGGTCTTTGAGGGACGGAGAACCCCTGCTCTCAGGCTGCTGGGTGTCCGTTCCTCTGCTGTGCTGCCCATCAGCCCACTAGCACCAGTGCACCAGCTGAAATCTTGCTAGTAAGAGATTGCATGCTTGACTGAACTCTACAATCTCTGTAGGTTTACTGGCTTACATATACGTGTCAGTGCATATCATACGTAAAGAGAAAAACATTAATTTTCAGATTATTTTGAATCTGCCTAGCCATTCAGACTAAAGCCTCCTGCGACACAGGCTGCCAAAACAGCGTAAAATTCATTGGCAAATGATCTTCTTGCTTTGCTTTTGAGTTAGAGAAGCAAAGCAGCACAGACTGCACCAGGCTTCAGACACTGCCCAGAGCTCTGTCTAGATGAAATGATGACAAAAGGATGCCAGTACAGCTCCGTGGAGGCCTGTGGCTGTGTCAGAAAGAATGGAAGAAGGTTAAATACCAAGAGAAATGACATTGCTAGGGAAGAAACTCACCGGAAGGCTTCACTATTCAAAATTGTGGCAGCTGTGATAAAGGGCCTGCACACAGGCAACTGGTGCCATCTGAGATGCTCTCAGGTATCAGAAGCAGCCCCACGGGYCTGGGAGATAGGACACAAGACCGAAGGGTACCTAGTACCCTACTGGAGCAGCAGGTGGAGACATACAGGGTAGATGTACACAGTCAGGCAAATGAATTAAGCCCCCAAATTCACGAGAACAAAATGGAGAGAAGACCTGGACAGCTATGAGGGAAGAGAAGCATGAATTCATATCAGGTGCTCTGAAGCTATGGTCAGCCCTGTATTCAAAGTAACATTGCTTAGAAAAAATTTCTACAGCAGTAACAGCGGCGTGGTTTGTGACTGACAGCAACAGAGTCACCTGGCATGGAAACTGCCATCGAGGCTTACATTCCTTATGACCAACATCCCACCTTTGAACAAAGTATGAATTTGTTTGTCAGTAAGAGACTGAAGTTCATCCAACCATTACTTCACTAGTTAAATGGGTTAAAATGTTCCATTTGTTTAGGAATTGTTTCAGAATACAGTGAGCCCAAATACAACATTCACATATAAATACCACTGACTTATCCAGGCATAATCTTAGCAGAGATTGGTGGTTCCCTGACACAAACTAAGCCCAGACTACTGGAGATGAAAGAGAGCCAGAAAGAGCACACACACAATGTAGAGTCTTTGCCTCAGCTAAGATTTAAAAATGCATTATGAAATGAAACACTATATTACAGAAATTGTATTAGAGATCTAAAAAATATTGTTAGAGTTGGCTGGTACATTATAATTACAGCATTTTAAATGGTTAGTGTACAGAATGCAGTTTTTACAGTGACACGTGCTAAACTGGTTGAGTTAAACCTAAAGTTCCCCCAGCCTTATTTTGACCTATTCAAAAGACATTAAAGCATACACTGGCCTATCCTCCTATATTGTTTTTTAGACTGTATTAATTAACAGCTCTTAATAGCACTTCTATATCTTCATCTAGGCAAAATCAGGGAGACAGTGTGGAGGCAGGCTACAAGCAAGTGAAGCATCAGTCCAGGGAGTAGCTGCCAACCTCCCTTCCTGCCAGCACAACTCTGGTGATGGACAGGCGGGGGAAGATGCAGCGGGACGATGGCTTTAGTTGGGGCACGCGAATCCCTAATACAGTTTCCTTAAACCAAAGGAGCAGCAGAGAAACTACACAGACCTAAAGAAACCACTGCAGTCATACAGATCCATCTCTGCTGCCTAGCTTTGATTTGTCAGGCTCTTCGGGGTGGAGGAAAGAAAACACTGAAAATAACTGAAGTTAGTCACACACCATATTGTCCTCTGTTATTAGAGCTCTCACATTTTATTTGATTCACATTTTTCCTGCCTCCTGATTTCTTACCTGCTGCAATCAGTGATCACAGCCATCTGGTAGACATAGGTGGCTGACTGCAAGAACAAGACCATATCCCCTCAATTTAAAACGTGCGGTGAGGACTCACGGCAGTGACCTTGCCTGCAGGGTTTCAGCAGCCCAGAGCAGAGGCTCTCTCAAGGCAAGCAAAGGTTCCTGGGAAGCCCCATGTCTAACTAGACATTTCTAAGTGCCAAGAGTTTTTAAGTTAGATGTGCAGCTCCCACATCTGCCTACTCAAAGCAGCATCTAAATGTGCTGTTTAAGCACTGAGTTTAGATTCAAGAACAGCCAAACAGCTAATGATCCCTCTTTTGGAAACCAATAAAGCTTTTATATGTGTCTCTGTAGACCATGTATGCTTATGTATCCCTTACTTATTTTAAAATACAGCAAGTCTCTTTTATCCTAATCCATCACCAGCATACAGTAACACAAGCGGGATCTAGCCCTTGGTGCAGGGACCTCTGAATCATCCCCAAATCCAGCTCATACATATCATTTAATGTTCAAACAGCAGCCCCACTACGTATAGAGGAGCTGATTTTGTGCTTACAGTTGCCTCTTGTCTTATGTGTTTGCAGGATCAAGCCCACTAGAGTAACTAACTGCAAACAGGGATAGCAAAACTTTTCACATATAGCAGGTACTTGCAGAGATGAAGGTACAACTTATGCCTGAGTTTCAGAGTGCACGTGGATGATATAAAGTAAAACTAAAAGTAAAAAAATAAAAGGTTTCATCAAAGATTAACTTTGATACTGAAGCTGATACTGTTGATTTCAGTGTACTGAATTTGGCACTGTCTCTCACRGGAGTTTCCAGATAGGATTTTCAGAAGAACCCCAGGACCTTATGGGCTGTGTGCACATTCGCAGATAAGCTGGCACAACAGGAGTAGATCAGTAGTTGGGAGGGCTAGTGCAAGGTCCCCACATCAACATTATATACAGCCTGAGGGTTTTATTTTGATTTAGCCTGGTCCTGCGGCCCAAACGTGTCCACCATGCATGTGGTTCAAAGCTGTCCAAAGGACCTGTCAGAGGTCTGATCCTCTTTTGGGTGTGAAGTGCAATTGGTGCACACCTGGACCGGGGCTTCCAGTTTCATTTCCTCTATAAGGGATCTAATTTGCATGCAAGCAGAAAGGACTGGGTAACTCCCTTCAAAACCACACTACTGATCTGAGCTCAAACATGAATGCAGGCACAGCCACCATCCACCTTGGGAATCTGATGCCCCATGAAAATCCCAGCGTTAATTTTTAGTAAGAGATTGTTAATTTGACCCCAGCTCTGCTCTGGCAGTGTTGAACATTACCTGCCGTGGCTGGTTGACTTTTGCTCCTGAAGACAGCAGCAATCGGATGACATCCAGATAGCCTCCTTGTGCTGCCAAGAAAGTTGCAGAAGCTCCATCCTGAGTACAAACACATCCAGCTTATAATATGTTAAAATGATGCCAGTGTTTTGCACAAAACCAAACCAGGCAGAATCAACTTCTACTTCTGATGCTAATGTGCAGTGTAGCAGCACATATACAACTGAGCTCAAAAAATAATTGCTAACATCCAAAGTCTAGTTCATGACAGACTATGGTAACATTTTCATTCAACATGCACAAGCGCTAGCTCCCATCATATATCAAACTGAGCATTAAATCCTTGGTCTAGAATACTAATGCTCTAATTCATCACAGCACTGGTCCACATAACAAGGAATCCATTCCTATATAGCAAAATACATTCATTTAGGTTCAGCTGAAAGGTTCATTTAGGTTCCTCATGTTCACACAGAAGTGTTCTGCTTCAGAGATACACATGGTAAAAAAATGCTCAAGTACTTTGCAAAACTGGGGACTACAGTGTTAAAGTCTGCCAGCAACTACCACACCACTGCTCTGGCACATCTTGCAAAAGAGACTGGACCTGTAATATAGGCATGTAACAGTAGGATATTCAAGACAGAGTATCTTGCAGCCCTATCAGAAACTAGCAGTTCCCTCAAAAAGCTTGTGAAAGAAATTAAGAAATCTGGGATTTTTTTTTACTCAACATGTCTTTCATGTGCAGATGTTTTCCGTGTTAGAAAATCCTTAACATTTGGCTTCACGGAAGCTTCTTCCCTAGAAACAATTATGAAGTCATAAGCATTGAATTTTTTGACAAAAAAAAAAAAATCCAAATGGCATTAGAATCCATCTACCCAATTAGAGGTGGAAACCTGTATTGAGGCTGGGACATGCATTTACCCACCCTACACGCAGAGTGCTCAGCACAGGGAAAGTTTTCCTGGGAGCTGAGACTCTTTTGGTTTAGAGACATGAATGAACACAGACCCTCTGCTGTCTCTCAGATGTGCGGGTACCTATCTTCCAGGCACCTCATGCTCATGCTTATATACAGGGTATTTTAGTGGAAGCCCCTTGTTGACACTGTTGGCATGTCCCTACTTTGGGACTGAATGCTGCTGTCTGCTTAGAGATACTACTTGGACACTTTTCATCCTGCAAAACTCAGCACATGCCTGGTGAAGCATGAGCTGAATACAGTGCCCAGCATCCGACCTTAAAATGTTTGACCTTGATTTCAAGACAAATGTCCTGGTAAACAAGCGAGGTGTCTGCTGGTACTACAAATTAATACCTCCAGGCTCTCTGAGGGGTTGTTTTCTCTGACTGCTGTGCAGGTGCATAAAATAGGGTGATGGTATCTGGTCTTTTGCAGACTTCCTCCAGAGACAGGCATAGCAGGAATGCTTCCATTTAGAAAGGGAAAAAGGTTCTGGAATATTAAAAGAGCTCTTTTTTAGAGCATCAGTCGATATGGAGAACCTTGCTTTACCTATCGTCTAACCATTTTTAAAATTAATTATTAGGTTTTTATACTTCATTTGAATTGATGCTGTCATAAGAAAACTGTAATAAAACCTTTCTGCAAGAAATACTCTTTAGCTAGGGTATTCTCTTCTCCTCTATCCCTCACCTTAGTCAATTTAAGATTAAAATATCTATCTTGATGGTTTGGGGAGGACTGCCCAAGTGTGTGTTTGAAATCCCTCTCATATGGCAGCCTGCCAAGGAAACTGCCAGCCAGATAGATACCACTCTGCAAATTCAGCTTGGCAATGTCCCACAAAAGGACTCAGGCTAATGCTCCTTTTCAAGAGAATGTGTTCTTATTTTATGAAACGGCTGTTTCTGAATGGTTTTGCTTAATGGCTGTAAGCAATAAAAACACATCACTAAATCCCATTGCAAATATTGCTCATTTCCAGGAGACACCACAAGGAAGATATTTCATTGCCTTTACTTCTGAGTGGGTGTCTCCAGGTGTGGCAGCATTGCTATTTTTAAAGCGAGTGGAAAACCCTGGGATTACCATAGAGGGCATGATAAGCGTTACGAATCCCAGCCCATTAGAAAGATAATCACTATTTGTGCAGCAGCTGCAACCATGCAACACCCTTCTTGATAACCGCGGGGCGGGCGCAGCTCGGAGCGGGGGACTCCCTGTGCACCCCATGCACAGCCCCTTGTGTGCTGGTGGTTTCTGCAGAGCTGCCAGCCCTTGGCTCCCACAGGCCCTCGCAGGAACTGGGAACGCTCCGCGCTGCCCCACAACACCCTGCACGTTTGCCCCTCGTGAAAATGGCTGAAAACCCTCAGGGGTCTGTGAGGAACAAATCCCTCTCAAATCTGAAGTGCCCTGGGGTGGGAAGAGTGGTGGGGAGTGGAGACAAAATCTGCCATGCTTTTTGGTTTTATTTTAGCTCAGCTTATTTGTGTCTCTACTGAAGTAAATTAAATCCAGTGCTTGATCAGCTCAGTCCAGCTTTCTGAAAAGTCAACTAAACAATGTCGACGCAGTCATTTTAACCATTCTTTCCTCAAAGCACAGACAAGATAGAGATGCACAAATAGCCAACAACATCATTTTAATGGGATACTTTTAAAAAGATTTTAAAGACAACATAACTTTTCTACTCTTTTTGGCAGCTAGTCCAGAAAACTAACAGATTCTCTAATACCTCAGTGGCTTTATAGTTATTCATTCTTCTGCCTGTAATGCTATCCTGACATGGTAAAACAGGACATGACCTTTTGTGCAAGGGTAAGGGATAGCACAGATCTGGTCCAAATTTGGAACATTTCCTTCATACAGATAATGAACTAAAAGGCAGCTAAACCCTCTTTTCTGATTTTGTGCCACTTCTCCCAGGATCATGAAGAGCAGACAGTTAACAAAAATCACATCTTAGAAAAGTAGAATACTATAAAACCACAGTTTTTGGCAAATGCTTTACTGTACTGGCACTGGAGTATCTGCTGTTTTCCAACGAACAGCACATTTGTTCCATCACCAGTGTTGTCAGTATCTATGTCAAATAAACTCACATAAAGTTGATCGTGAATGTTGGCACCGTGCTTCAACAGGGTTTCCACTACTTTTGCATGCCCGTACTGACAAGCTGCTAAAAGGGCAGTGCCTCCGTCCTGTGAAAAAGCAAAGAATGGGCACAGTAAGGGGAGAGGGCAGATGCTGTACTCACCATAAAACATAAGCAAGTTTTGAGGCTTTTCAGAATCTGGCTCACAGCAATTCTGTAGTGACTAGCTACCGAATCGTTCATAACTGTAGTACACAGCCTTGCCCCATAAATCTTTGAACTTGGCTCTGTCTCTGCAAACATTTTTCTCCTGAGGCTTTTTTAGTGAGGGACAAGAAGCAAGAAAAATTTTGCTTTTAGTTCATCTTCTCCCTTTACACTAGAAGCTCTGCTCCCTTCACAGCTCTGAGCTCCTCCATGTCTCTTCCCATATACAGCCATACCCCCAACCCTGCCAAGCTCCTCCACCTAGTGAAGGGCAACCTTTTCCTGATCCAAAGCCTACTGGTCATCTACTCTTCTTTGGCCAGAGCCTCATGTCCTGTCAGGTCCTGCCTCTCACCTGCTGATTGCTGGCCTGAAGAAGAGTAAGTATGATACTTCTAAAAAGTGTGCTAGCTAACCATGGAAGCGTGCCTCAGATCAAACACACGACCACCAGTGAAAGCCCATTACTTCTGCTGAGGAAGTGATCCCTGCAGGCAGGAGCAATCCCAGGTGGTTATAGTTGCTATAGATCACCACTAAAGGGAGACCTAGACACATGCAAGGAGTCTGGCTTGTACAGCTGCTCCTGTAGGAGCCATGTGAGGAGGGAAAGACTTTAGTGTTGCTGGCTAATGACTCCAAGCCAGCTGAAAACACCAAAATAGCAAATGTGTAGCTTGTCTTGTTAAGTGCACTGCACTCCACTCAAAAATTACCATAATTTCTGGCACTGAGGTTGAGAGGAGGTTCTCATCTTCTGCCTGGGATGGCAGTGTGCAGGAGGAGATCTTCTCTTTGCCAGAGGGTGCCACTGACACTTGAGGACAGGGACAAGATTCACACGGCTTGGGTCTCCCTTTGGTCTCTCTTCTGCCTGTCCCTTTGGATCTATCCTCTCCAACCCTCCCCATCTTGGTCCCAGCTTCTTTGGCCAGACAGACCCTGACCTCCCTCCCTGGGACAAGTGGGTCTGTCCCTTCTCCTCAAGAGCCGGGGCTGGAAGATGGTGCAGCGTGCAGCGTCCCTGAAAGAACAAGCAAGGGAAAGTCTTTGCTCTGCGCCCAGGCCTGCCCTCGGGGCACCTGGGAGATGAGGGCAGGCATTGCAGGGCAAGTCTTCTGGCTCACCACAGCCCATGTGAGGACAGGGAATGCCATCGCATGAGGATGATGCGCACCTCATGTCCTCAGCACCCAAGGTCTTCTCTCCTCACTCCTTCCCTGCCTATTCCCAATCTCAAGCCCCTGCTCCACAAGACAGTGGTATTTCAAGTAAATGGTTTCTAGAACTGTTATTAATGTGGGCAAAATACGTGCTTTCCCTCAGCCTTGTTCCTCTGAAACAGCTCCAAAGTTTTGCCTGAAATTTTCCACACAGACAGATATCCAGCAAGGGAAATTACGAATGACCAGTGCTTTGCAACTGAATCTTTTCTAATGAGAAATGCCAATCAAACTATTAATCTGTGGTGCTATTTCATGCTTATAATACCCTCACGAAAACTTGAACTCTGACATAACTGAACTAACCCACTGGGACTGTCTATGGCTACTCTCAGAAATTCATATTCACCCTTCCTCCCTACAACTTTGAAAAGCAAACAGGTCTTGAATGTCAGCAAAGTCACAGATGTGAAACTGTTACGTAACAATCAAAGAATTGCATATTTATTTTGGACTATTTGAGTAAATACAGTGTGTAAACTGATCAGTGGAGTCAAGTTACTCTATGGCTACAGTGAGTTACTAAACTTTCCTGTCAAATTAAACTGCCCTAATTAAATAGGAACTGCTGAAACAAAGCAGAAAAGCAACCACAACGGTTCCTACATTAAAAAAAACCTCTACGCATGCTTAAAAGACAATGGCAAAAGCTAATAGCTTCATGAAACCTATTTCCTGTCTCCAACCAGCTGAAAGCTGTTTTGCCCAAGTAATGAGTTACCAGATCAAAGGGCTACAAACAAAAACCAGAGACATTTTGAAAGACTCTTTCCCTGAAGGAAATTGGAAGAGAAGGTTTGCTAAGCAAAGGAACTGTGCTATCCAGATTGGAGGTCTTCTGTGGAGAGGTAGGGAAGGATGAACTAACTATAGGAAGCTTAAACATACTGAGGTTCCCCATGCAGAAGGTAAAAACACACCCAGTGACCTGGATATGGGCATAACTTGTTTATTGCTTTATGGTCTGTTTTTTGTTTTCTAAAATTCTTGTGTTCCCAACAAACAATAAGTGATTTTAAGAATACTGTTTGGTTATTAACGTAATTTCTGGAGGGAATCAAATGACAGGTCCCAAATACAAGTCAGGCTTGCAAAGCTAACAACAGTTAGTCTAGCTGAGCTGAGGCCAAACACTTTGAGTAGAACTGTGTGATCCCATCCTGGGAGCTGTAACAGCTTCAGGTTTAAGAAGGGGGACAGTTCAAGCAGGAGGTGTCGGAGTGTCTCAGAATGGGAATTCTGACCAAATATTTGGTTGAATTCAGTGGATGGTTTTAGCTAGTTACATTTTTGAAAACAATAACACATTTCCAAAATACACCATTTGGCTCTTTTAGACTAGAGTGACCACATGATCACCCTGGTCAGACTGAAGGGACCAGAAAAAAACAGTTGGTGGGCCAGGTCTCATCCCCGGCTTCCAGTTGCCCCCCCTAAATCAAATATTTACTGGGCCAGAAAGAATCTGATAACAACTCCTTGGCCCAAAGATTTTGTCCCTGACCAGACAGACAGCTGGGCTCTAAGACCTGCTCTACTGTGTGTCCCCACAAAGTTGAATGGGGTCAGCAGAAGAGACGGAGAGTCAGTTGCATGCTTTAGGCGTGGGGACCATTAGCACTGTGATAAACAGAGATGAGTCCTGCTGTAAGAAAAGGAAGTTTGGGGCTGCGAATCTTTTTCACTGAAAACACCTTGTGGCAAGACAGCACTCAGTTAAATCAAGTAATTGGCAGCGCAAAGTGCCACTTTTTTTAGGAGGGGAAAACTCAGCCCCCCCTACTAAGCTTCCCTCTTGCCTTCTCTCACACTTTCTTCCTTGTTTTCTCATTTTCACCAGCACAATTGCCTTTCCTGGTACCCCAGCAAGCTCCGGCTGCAGAGGCCAACATTTTACAGACTACAAGGAAGGCAGATGGGGGCATGAAAGAAAGAAGCAAATGTCAGAGATTTAAAATCCCTTTCAGCCATGTGATTCCCTCTTTTCTTCACTTTTTGGCTTCAGCTGAAACAGGCAAAGAGCTGAAGCAGCATCTTTGGGACTGGCAAGCATCTTGGAAACTCTGAGCAGGGCAGCAGATGGGAGCCGGGACATGTGAGCAGCCACAGAGGCTCTCCTAGAGCAAAACCCACTCTTCAGTGGGAGGCAGACGGGCACTGCAACTGAGAGAAGGCCCAGAGCATCGCATTTGTTTCTTGCTCATATCCTGTTTTCTTGACACAACACAGCTTTTATTAATCTTTTGCTGCAGACCATTCCAGCACAGTTGGGACTCAGACGAGAGCCAGTTCTCTCAGCCACCTCTGCACTTCTTTCTCTGCAACCTCCTTTCGTATCCCCACAGTCTCTCCTCCCTGTGGGCAGCACATACAGAAGCTGCCAGTCTCCTCTGTAAGCAGCACCTGATGAGACCACGTATCTGGCCTGGACTCCTCAGTCTATTTGCCCACCTCTTCCTTCACCTCTGTCATCATTCCTTGAAAGTACCTTAGAGTTATATGGTGTTTTATGATCTCTGAAATATGCTAAAAGGGAGGGGACCTGATCTTCTGCAATCACTGTCCAGTAAAAAAAAGCCTCTGCCTCTGTCCTACCTTCAGTATTGCTCAGAAAACATCCACCTGGGGAAATCCATTTAAGAACCCACATGCTCATAACATGTCTCGCATTAAGAAAATAAATAAAACACATTTTAATTTATGATACATACTGCTGGGGATGTCAGACTGTGACAATGCCGAAAATATTATTGAAGCTTGCGTCCATAATAATCTTAGAGAGCAGTATTTACTTTCCTTCATCACATCAGCATTTGTTGCTGATTGCTTCATTACACTGCTTTAGAACCTGCTTTTTTGCCTGCCATAGTGAGTGTCAGATTCAACTGTACAAGGGGTAACAAGAATTGAATGCCTATACTAAGATATTTCTCCAGTGCTCTCAGATCTGGGTGATAAATGCAGTAACTAAAATTTACAGAGAAGTAAATTATAAAGAGGATGCTGGATGTTTCATTGCTTTAAAGCCTCTATTTCCTAGGGTATGTTTGATTTGTTTTGCTATTTTAATTCCACGTCTTCACTGATAACAGAAATTATCAATGCAAATTGATGAATTTTTCAATGCCCCTTGAAAGCAGTAAGGCTCAGCCTAATCTCTTCCAGGGCCGACTCCTGGCTAAGTGGCTTAAACAGGAAACCCCTTACCTCTGACTTGAAAAGGCATATTTTGTCAACTGCTTGGTGTCCAGGGTTGTGGGGAGAGCCCGTTATCTTAGTTGCCCATTAACAGAACAGTGGTTTGATGCAACAATTCCAAGCTACAGAAAGCTTTGCATTTGTAAATCAGAAATTTAACTGATAACAAAACAAACTACAAGGCCAATAAGTGGTGCACAGCAGCACTGTGGTATGTTCTCCATGGTGCCTCTTGCTGGGGTACATGCTGCTGCCCAGCATACAAGTTAGTTTCCCACCTGCCCTTAGTCTAAAACAGGGTGAGTTACCAAAGCCCAGCCTGGACACTGTAAACATTTGGATCCTTGTGGCTACATCCTCACTTCAGAGGGAAGAGCTGCAGAAGACCCGCAGTTCTCAAATGAGCAATGAGTGAGACAACAATTTCCAGGATGGTTTCCAGAATTAATGACGTATCTAGTAAAGTCCTCATACCTGCACAATGGTACAGAAAGAGCAGATCCTTTTGCAAAGAGGACATGGACGTGATAGTTAATCCCAACTTTTTAAGCAGTATCACTTTAATCTTGCACAGATTCCTTTTAACTCAGCTGTCCTTCATCCAACTTTTGAGAGCCTTTTCAGGGACTATAGCTTGTGTAATACTGTGAGTGTTGAAGTGCTGTGGAGGTGGCTGGTATTATTGATACACCTCTTGAAGAGGTGATGAGAAGGAGGGAGTGCTTAGACAGGCATGTTTGATGCTGCTGGGGAATTGTCTCATGTCCATGTCATGCGCCAGTTTGTCCTGTTGAGGGGAACCAGTGAAGCCTATGCAGAGCTGCAGTCCAGTCCCATTCTGGGCACGTCCCACAGGAGCTGGCATTCCCTTCCGACCGGCTTTACTGGAAGCAACAGAAAACTGCGGCCTGGAGAGGAAGAGCAGCTTGCAGCTGAGAAGATATTTGGGACGAGAACATGGGCCAAGTCAGGTTTGAATTGAAAGTTTCGAGGTGAACAATAGTAAAGCCTGAACCTGCATTTGCCCAAAGGTGGAAGCCTTTAGGAGGGGTTGAATGCAGAAAGATTTCCTAATCACTTAGATCTTTACCTCTTTTTCTTCTGCTATAGTGACTCAAATCAGTTTATTTTACGTGCTTCATAAAAGAGCACACACTGCCAACAGTTTCGAGGCTGCTGTTTACCTTCTGGGCCAAGTGTTGATCTCTGCAAACTCCTAGTTCACAGGCTGTGTGAAGGTTGCTAAAGTGAAGATATAACTGTCCCTCTAGACAGAAACACATGCTCAGTCTCTGTGTTCCCTCCTTACCAACAGTTTCCTGAATTCACCGCTTTCCCCTCTTCTGCAAAAACACTACCCAATTCCACGCTTAAGTCGAAAGAGCAGTCCAGGCTCTTCTTTAGCTTCCCTATAGCGGGCGTCACTTCTGCTCCTTCAGTGTGGTTTCATGGACATTTTGCAGGCCACTAGATGACTCAGAGAATGGTCACAGTCCAATTCTATACAGCCTAACATGAGAGAAGATGATTTTCATGATTCCTACTACCGCCACCTCAGCCCTGAAGTAAAAGACTGAGTAATGGCCCTTATTTTAACAGGCAGCTTCTCCTAATAGCTCTGTTCCACATGAGATTATCCAACACTTCAAAATCCAGCTGTTGCATTTAAGGTTGCAACCTCCTGTGGTGGTAAGTTACACAGGCACACTCCATGTCGTGTTAAATAGCCACAGATCCATTCATGCTTTTAAATGTACTGATCAATGCTTCTGCTGTGGTCAGAGGGTTGCTTACCACAAGCATAGTTCACTGAGATACCAGAATCAATGCAAATCCTACTGTATGGGCATGTGTGAGCTTTGTGGCCACAAAACCTAGCGATTTTTAACCTAATACCCGCTGCAGTCCCTGGAGCATTACAAGTTGAAGGCAGTGACCTTTCATCAGTTCCCTTAGAATTTAAAGTCTGTGTTTGCAAGGACTCTGAAAAGCAGGGATGGGTTGTGAGAGCCATTTGAATCCCGGATGACAACATCTTGAAAAATTGGTTATTGTGTAGTAAAGAACAATTCTTTCTTCTTTGAACACAAGTCACTGCAGATCCCAGGGTACTGGCAAGTGTCCTCTCCAGATTATGGGAATGAAGAATTTCAGCTGCATCAGTCCCAGTGCTCCCAAATGTGGCCACCATGTCAAGGGGAAGAACGTTTAACAAAAATCTGGTACTTCTGGTTCTGCTTGCTGAAAGCAGAAGTACTAGTGCTGCCTTGGACAAAGAAACTGAGCTGATGTGCTGCTGCCAGTGTATCTGCTCTTAATGCTGTTCACTCTGTGAGGGTCCTGTAGATAAACGTGAGCAGGGGAGCCTCTGTGAGCATCTGCTCAGAGAGCAACCATCCCTCAGGCAGAGGACACAGACAGCTTTCAGGAAGCTATTCTAAGAAGATTTTATAAAAGGACCAGCCTGAGCAAAGAACCAGAAGTTAGAAGATGCATTTCATCTTCCTGCCACAGGTGGGTAAATGGGAATTTAGGGAGGACTGAAGGCACTATATTCTTATGTCTCCTATGGTGGCATGCACAGATACCCCAGTGTGGACGAAATTCCAGCCTGTGCAAGTGGTGTACTTACACCTAAAATGGGAGCCTACCTAACATGCACAGAAAGACCCTTCATTCTTGTATTGCCAGACAGTTTAAGAGGAAAGACTGATCTCACTGTCAAGGGACTGATCTCTGACCAATCTATGCCATTAAGTCTAGGTAATAAAAGCTAGTCCCAACTTAATATTTTCACAGTATGTCATGTTACTCATATTACTCAGAAAACATTCAAGTGAGAAATCCTTTTATGATCTTCCTGCTGCCATGTCATGTTTCATGTCAATGGGAAACAACAGGTTTGACTCTCAGAATGTATCAACATGCAAAAACAGACCTATAAGCTTACTTTATTCTTGAATTCAGTGGAGGCTCCAAATTCAAAGAGAAATTTCACTACATCATTGTGGCCTTGCTGTGCAGCAAAGAACAGAGAAGTTGCACCTGACTGTAAGGAAAAAATGGATTAAAACAACCCAAACACATAATGCACTTGACTGAAGTATACATTTCAAATTAAAACATATTGAGCACAATCAATAGAACATCAACTGAAAAGACTGGTGATGACTTTGAGGACTCCAGAGGACACAAGGTATGTTAGGTAAGTAAGTGGTCAGTTTTCTTCCCATTGCACTGAGAGATCTGTCCAGCATCATGCATTTGAATAAAATTCAATTTCCACGACAGGCTTCTGCACAGAGCTTCTAGTACAGACCTCTTAGTATTCGTTTACCTCTCCTCAGTCTCCAGATGGGGAAAGAAAGCCCAGAGTGAGAAGAGACAAGAGAGGAATAGCCAATTTGAAACTCACCCCCATACCACCTGCCAACCTGCCCCTTCACCCAAGACAAATGGGAATTTGGGATGGATTTGGATCAGGGTGTGGAAGGATCAGAGAGGGAGTCATTTGATACAGCAGAGCTCCACCTTCCTTGACCCTGCACTGACAAAATGTGAATGTTGTTGGTGTAAATCACTGTTGTCTCTCACAGTACTAGCTTTCCCTCCGGCCAAGTAGCCTTCAATCAACTATAACCAACCCCTGCAACTCCTTTTTTCCCATCTCAGCTTAATCTCACTGAAGAAATGAAACCCTGTATTTTAAACAATGAGTTCTGTCATTAACATCTGAGTAAATCAGGATGAAAAATGCATATTTTAACAGTTGGAGAGAAGAAAAAAAGAAGGTAAGGAGGAAGGAAAGAAGACAAGCAGGCTTTCCTAGCTTTGGGCTTTCTCGTCCCATGTAGGAGATGCAGGAAAATGGAGCTACATATGAAATTCACTCCAGTGCCAAAGGCCTTTACAATTGCACATGGTCCCCTGAGACCATTTTAGAGTCCCCTCTCAAAGGCACACCTGTGGGGCTCTCACGTCCCTGAGGTTCACAGCAACTTCAGAGTACAAGAGCATTGATTTGAGTATGAGGATTTACTTCCAAAATAGTGCCGTTAGACTTCATGGCTCGTATTTCATCTATTTTGCTATGCCTTCCTATCTGCAATGGAGTGATTTTGGAGGATTCCTGTGTTTCTCTTTTTGTTAGATTGCTGAATCAATATATCCAGAGTGATATTCAAGAGCATGTCTATAAAACTCTGTTCTCAATCTCTCCTTTTGTTGCTCCTTTTCAAGCAATGTTTATCTAAGGGAAAGTACATGTTTAAATGTTTTGCTGGAACAGGATTTTGCTGAAAGATGCTGACATCATGATTAAAGCAAGCTTAGGCTAGTTAGTGCAAAGACACTTATACCACCAAACATGGCTTTCACTGACTCAGTAACTTGCAGCTATTGGCATGAGATTAATGCTCTAGTTCCAGGTAACCAAGGAAAGTAAGAAACATCTGCTTGTACTGTTGAGAGAAGAAAATACTGCCATCCCATATCTCCTGCAGTCATCCCATATTACTGCATGCTCTCATTAAAACGCTGTTCTCTTAGGACCAGTGCAACTCTCTTTGTCCCATAGCAATTTTGCTTTCTCTGTAGCCAGCACACAAAACCAGAATGGTTGTAGCTATTCCTATGATCATTTGTGCAGGGTGTAAGGGGAAGGCACTTTCACAAAGCTAGCCACTGACATTTGCCCTTTCCAAGGATAATTAGGGTTCCACAAAAAAGCATGCCATGGCATGAGAGATGCCTTGAATGCAGAGTAGACATGCAGGAAAAATATGGATGACTAAGCTGTGTGATCATTAGAGATGATTTGGCTCTGACTGAGAAGCAGAAACTCCAAAGCAACTGAGTCAAAACAATTCCTGTGCTAGCAGTGGCATCAGCTCCATTTTAATGACCAGACTCTGCAAAT
The DNA here is from genome assembly GCF_003343035.1 of Apteryx rowi. Taxonomy (NCBI): domain Eukaryota; kingdom Metazoa; phylum Chordata; class Aves; order Apterygiformes; family Apterygidae; genus Apteryx; species Apteryx rowi. The sequence goes on from NW_020447741.1 coordinate 1,641,224, forward strand.
CAAAAGGTAAAGGACTTCCACATATCATAAGACATTTATCCCATCCTGAGAGCTGTAAGTTACTGTGTCAGTAAGTAAAATGGCAGATGCATAAATGGATTCACCATGGGGTTACACCTCATATGTAACTGCCCCATGTCAAGTGGATGTCCTGGAAATGTTTGATGAATTACATATAAATGTAGCTCCAGCATCTCATTTTCTATCACAAATTCCAGACATCTGATTCTTTGGTGTCCTCAGGAGAACAGATCCTGTTTAGACATGCACTGCACAGCAAATGCCAAATAAGCAACTGGCAAATAAGAAACAGACAACACTCCTTTATTATTTCCAGTACACAACAGTCACTTAATCAATCCCTGTTTGAACACAGAACTTCTCCTACCTCTCTCTGCAGATTGATATCTGCTCCTTGCAACACCAATTCCCGCACACAATCTATGTGGCCATAGTAAGAGGCTACCATCAGAGCTGTTGTGCCAAGCTGGGAGTAAGGAAAAACAAATCAGTACCTTCAACAGACACCTCCAGCAAGGAATTAGGCTGTCCGGAAGAGACAGTACCTCTTCTGAAAAGCTGAAGGAAGTTTATGATCATTGACCAGAGAACCTGTTTGTTCTTTTCTTCTTCACAAACAGTGGAGCAATTTTCCCCTAATCAGATTCTAAAACAATTTGAAACTTGCTATAAAAAATACTTTGAAAATGAGGAATTAACCAGTGTTACAGCAAAAACTTTACAGACTTGCCTGCAACGCTAAGGCATGACCCTTCAAGGAACTACGTATGCAATGACTTTGCATTATTGTCCCTAAGATAAGTGCAACAATAATAACAACAATATTTTTGATTTATATATAGCTTTTTATGAGAGAATATCAAAAATCTTTGTACCATTTGCAGAATAACAACCTTAGACACAGAAGTTAACTGACTTTTCTGGCCTCATATAGAGAGTCAGTGTCAGGAATAGGGTCCAGGTGTCTCGACTGCTAATTCCCTATCCAAATGACTACAGCAAACTCTGTCTCCAGAAGGCTGTGGCTCTTTACGTTATATCAGAGAATGTGCCAAACCTGAGCTCTGTGTTCAGGTTACCTAGGTGGCCCAACAAGGCCACTGCTTCAGTGAACCAAATAGTGTTTAGGTTATATATATGTGGTGTATGGATGATATGCCAAGACCATATGCATAAGGATGAAACATCCTTCTAAAACATTCACACATACCAATGCAATCTAAGGAAGGAACATGTGATATTGCAAAGAAGAAGCATGCAGCCTTAACTATATGAAAATATTTGAGTCTAGAAAACATGTATGCCTGATATAATTAACAAGTCAGGATATTTTACAGTACATTGTAAAAACTCTTGATCAAGGCTAGTCTTAGTCTGAGAAAAAATGAACAGTCATGAACCTTATTTCTTGACATCTATCTCTGTCCTGTTTACTTCACACCCCAATCTGAACACCCTCTCCTACGAAAATATTCCCCTTGAGAATGACAGTCATAGAATCAATACCAGAAATATCGCAGGACAATCGTGCCTTCCTACAGGGCAAAAATGAATGGACAGGTTCCTGACTTTCAGAAAAAGCCAATGGGAGTTGGGCATCAAGCTAGGTACTTAGAAAATCTCTTGCGCTTTGAAGCTGCTCAAAGTGAGAGAAGCTGGGGCAGGTTCATGTTTCAGGCTAGAAGTAGCACTAAACTTGTACAACACAGGTGTGACTCTCAACAAGTCAGCCCAAACACCAAACACAGGAAACTTGGGGACTGCTTAACCTTGGCTTTCCCCTGCTCTTTACAGAAGCCAAGTACAATCAAGTAACTGTCCATATGCTCTAAACAGACTAGCAAGACATACATGTTATCTGTGTTTTCAGACTATTTCTAATCTCAAAACTAATTTCAACTCATGCCAAGGCAGTCAGGAAATCCCCATCAAATCTATCTGTAATGCATCTGGGCTCCTCTTTGCCTGGAAATCTATTGTGCTTTTGTATTGGCGTCAAGTACAGGAGAGGAAGGAAGAAGTTATGGGGCCAGCACCTCTTCGAACAGCACCACTGTGTGTAGCAGGCACTGCATGCCCCACGGAGCTGCACATCAAATGCAATCTTTTACATCACCTAAATGGAGACTAAAGTCCAGGGTTATTTTAAGCTAATTATGAGGAGCTCTGGTAGCTGAGAGAATCGTGGCTACCTATGATCAGTTGAGTCGACTCGTCACAGTGATCTATTACTACAATGGCATTTCCTTGCAAGGAGAAGCCTGAGGTGCTAGAATGTGTGTTTTTAATGTCAACTCCACAAATAACTATGATGTGAGACACATTTTTGAGTGTTGGCAAATTCCTAACCCCTTGCCACTGATGTAAATCATCACGCTATTTCATCTTGAGTTGCAAACTTGCTTTTTGGCAAGAGAAGGTTTTAAATCATGTCTAAGTGTCATAAGACTCTCAATGTCTCATGTTAGATGCCTGCCACACCCTCTGTGCAGCGGATTATGGAAAAGTGATGTAAATCAGTGTGGTGGGCATGTGTGCACTGCATGCATACACTGTCTTTGCAGTCCACATCTACTCGCCCACTGTTCAGCAGCAGCTGGAGAAGAGCCAGATTTCCTTTTCTTGCAGCCCAAAATGCAGCATTGGCAAGCGGGGTTTCTTTCTGGTGAAAAAAAGCAGAAACAGAAAACTTTGGAAGATACTGTGGACAAGCACAAACATGCAAATTCTGCATTCAAACCAAGCATGATTCAGTTCAGGTACACTGTCCTCCTAAAACCAGACTGTGGAAGGGAAGCTAATTTAGTTTCTTTGTGTAATTAAAGAGATCAGTCTTCATGTGTTATCTCATGTTGTTTCAGGTCCTCCCTGTGTCCATAGCAGCCTATGACTCTTAGCTCGCTCTGTAATGAGAGCTGATGATGCAAGTCCAGATCCCTAGGGAAACATCACAAAAAAACAACGTGCTGCTACCCGGTACCTGTATTTTCTGTTCATGTGGTGGGGCTGAGCATGGTTATGGAGGCTGAATCATCCCGCTGACAAGCCCTGCTGCAGGACATCGTGGCTTTCAGGCTATTTCTCTACTATCTATCTCCCTCCTTGCTGCATAAAAAGTCCCACTACATGAAAAGTATTGCTCATGCATCTCCCCTACTGTTAGGTCTGCCTGCTTCCTGGAAACAACACTCTGTGTAATGGTGGTCATGTGAGATATCTCCTGGGTGATGCCAGAAGAAGAAGGCTTCAATCATGATGTCTACAGACTTTGAAGTTCATTTACTATATATGCAAGGCAGTATGTAAGGCAAAATTGGGAAACTCTTCAATCTAGATACCAGAGACCATTGTTAAACAATATAATATAATAAACTCCTTGGGCTTTTGGCATCCTAAAAGCACTGCCACATGGTGACTTTTCCTGTGTGGGAGCAAATTATCACTGCCCCAAAACAGGAGGAAGACAGCAAAAAAAGATGGAGACTCCACTCCTGACCTCCTTATCCAATCCATGCAGAAAGCTGCCCAAATGCTATCCTGCAAGATAAGCACTGCCAAGAGCGAAGTGCTGAGCTGAAGCAAAGCTTCAGCTTTGCTTGATAAATGGCAATGATACATGTCCTGTAGCAGGGCACGCATCTGATTTTTAATAAGGCTCAATATCGCTAACAGTTCAATAAAGCAGCATTTCACTGAGTAATCTGAGACTGCAACAGTGTCAAAAGCACCGAGGGGCCTTAGTCTCCGATAAATCCTGCCTTCAAGATAACCCAAAGGGAATGCAGAGTGAATATAAGTCAGCCATTCCTCTGCAGAATATTTCATATTCACTTTGCCCATGTCCAAATGTCAATGCACAAGTGTAATGTGGTAGAGAAAAAGGATTAAATAGTTTCATGTTTTAAAATATACACATATATCAGAGTTTAAATTGCTTCCTTCATTGACACGCAAGTCATAAACCTCACAGAAACCTGTAGACACAAGCTTAGTTCTGTGTGAATCTGTTCCAGACCTGTCACACTGAGCACTTTTAATTGTTTTTTTTTTTTAATATTCTTAKTTGTTAGCAAGGAGGAAACTGGCAGTTGTTGAAGACAAGAGAAGTTTCAACCAATCTGTAAATCATGAGACATTTCCTATAAATTAATAGCAATATTTCTTGTACCAGCACATATAGAGGCAGGAGTCTGGAAAAGAGAATTACATCAGGCACAGTAGGCTAAATTTTGGTGTTCCTTTTACAGCTGACGGACTCTGCATTTCCACTGATGAATCTGTAGACAGTGCCAACTGGAATACAGCTAGCGTTTTTTACCCTCTTTGCTGGCTGCTAGTCATGGAGTACAGTTTTTCTATCTTTACCCCTACAACCCATTAAAATTTTATGTAAATGCAGACAGGTCACTTAAACACACAGCGGATCCATGTTACCCATTTTGCCCTAACCTACTATGCAGGTATTTATTTAAAGAGCTGGTATTTAGGAATATTGTCTCTATTATTATGGTGTTCAGTGGAAAATTATTGCAAAAGAATGGCCTTTAGATCTTACAGAGCAGAAAATCAGATTTCAAGGTAAATAAAGGAGCTCTGCAAAGAGGGACAATGCTCCTTATTTTTTGTCATCCCACACTGTCCCACAAAGGTATGGAAAACTTTGGGGATTGCAATATATCCATATAAGGAAAAGTTTATTTCCTCCAGCCTGGTTTCCACTATGAGGGCATAGTGCCAATGTGATTCCACTTTATTTTGCCTATAACCCCTTTGCATATCGAGTAGGCAGGAACTGGAATCACTATTCAGGAGCTCTTTACTTGCTTCCATCACTTTACACAAGCAGAGAAGAAGAGAACTGAGTTGCCAGCGCCAGATTAGTCTGAAACTAGAGGTCTGAAGGTTTTATGACCCAAAAATTCCTCCTGTAATTCCTACACCAGTAAAATTGTCCTCATACTTTGGATCAGGTCCAAGCTATGGTAGAATGCATCAAGGACATGAAATCAGGTCTTTCCCAGTGGTGTTTTTGACCCAGTTTGGAATGACTGCTCTCAGCACTTTTACTTCCCCTAATACCCCCCACATTGCTGTAAATTCCCTATATAAAAGTTGAGTATACAGCACACTCAGAACATCAACTATGTAGTGATTAGATAAAGAAAGCAAACACAAACCTGAGCTATTTTGTATGCTAAGCTGAAAGGAATGTGCAAAAATCATTTGAACAGCCAGGCCACTTACACAGGCACAGCCTGGAGAAGTGCCATGAAGCAATTTCTCTTCTGTTCTCAAAGCAAAAATGTGTACCTTGGTGCTCTTCATTTCCAGATGATATCAGCAATACTGACATCAGTAGAAGGCAAAGTAAAAGGCAGTATTTGGGGATTAATGGTCAGATGAACTGAATAATTTCTGAGCAATAAACTGGTTTTAAACCCCAAGACATGACACAAGCCTTGACTGCTGTTGTTTAGCTATGTATTCAATCCTCTCCCCTCAGATATTTCTTAGGGAGAGGTAATGTCGAATTGCAAGAGATCAGCTGGCTAAAATTTTGATGTTATTCTTATTATAAAGCTAGTGTGCTCCTAAAAAACCCTTAAAGTACACAACTGATCCTCAGCACTGACAGCCAGGGAACAGAACATAATAAAGGTCTGAAAAAGTGATTAGCTAATAGCTTTGGTGAAAATGACGTATTTCATTATGTCATTTGCTCCAGCATCAGCAACTTTCAGGATGCAGTTGTCCATACTTCATCAAGATCTCTATAGCATTATTTCAAACTCTGGCTGTGCTATTAATTTTAATTGTTATTGCACTTTTAGAAAAGCCCAGTGGTGGAAAGCTTGCATTATATTCATGCTGTACTGACATTAAGCACAAAAACCTATTCAAAAATAGTCTAGAGGAAAATATATTTTACAAATCTGACAAGACCTTCTCTGTATTGGAATACAGAAGAAATAAAATGGAATAATGTAACTGTATGTGTCATCTTAGGAATATTGGGGGGGGGGAATCATTTGAATGCTGTGATCACCAGGTCCCAGTCCCTGCCCTACCTTTGAATTGCTGTATGCAGGGAAGAGGCAGGTCACAGTAGGGTAACAGCTGAGGAGGAAGAGCGTAGTTCTTAAACAGTGATCTTGAAGGTGAAAGAGAAGAGGCAATAGCCAGAGGGAGAAAAAAGAGGGAGAAAGAGAGCACCAGCCCAGGGCCTGGTTCCTTGTACTATCAAAACACAAGAATATTCCTGTTTTGTTCTCAGGTTCCAAACCAGTCCCAGTGGAAAAGAGGATCTGAGTAAAAGGTTTTAAGAAGAAGAGCTGAAAATCTGAATCAAGCATGAAGCAACAGAAAATGTGAGTGGGACTTGGGAGGAAAGACAAAGGACTTTATTGGACAGTAGCACATCCTACGTGCAGGATCTTGAGCAAAGAGAAAGGTAGTTGAAGATATGCATGGAAGTTTAAGCAGGCAAAAATGCAGAGAAACTGCTAGGAGAGGGGGTATTCATGTGAATAGACAGTGAGAAATACATAGAAATGCTCGTTCATGAGCAAGTAGGACAGTAAGAGGGGAAAACTGGGTAGACAGCAGCAAATGGAGATGGGAGGAGTGCACGGTACGTATACAGACTTTGGAGAAAAAGAAAAAATACCAAGCAGAGAGACAGACACAGAAAAGAGAGAGAAAGCAGGGGGAGGTGGCTTGGGGGGCAGCTTGCCAGAGGGAGAGGGGTCTGGCAGCAAGCTGCCCCAAACAGGAGCACTCGAGGGGATAGAAAGTGAGAAACAGGGCACAGAAAAGGAGCTGATGGGAAGAGAATAGAGAAGAAGACCTGATGGACAAGGTAAAAAGTCAAGGAGGTCAAAAAGGCAGGAAAAGGCAAAAAACCACAGGGCTGGTACCACATTACAACCTCAGCTGCTACCAAAAAGCAGGAGAAAGAGCAGGAGCAGATTGAGGCAGATGCCTGTGAGGGCAGGAGAAAAGAAGGGAAGGAGCAAGAGGGTGGGAACGAGTCACAGAGACAGAACAGAGGGACGGGGCAGACTGAAGAGGTGTGAGGCCAAGAGAGGGCCAAAAAGGGGACGAAAGCAGGGATTTCAACGCTTGGGGCACGACTGAGCAGCGCCATGCGAAATGGCACCCTGTCCCGTGCCAGAGCAGGGCTTTGCTGGCTGCTGCGCTGGGCAGTGCCACCAGCGAAACCACATGGGGAGATGCCACGGCGCTCCTGCGGGGACATGCACCAGCAGTGAAGAGAGGCAAGGATGGGGAATAATCCCGCATGTAAAGCAATGCAACGCAAGCAGCATGACAGCGGACTGGCACAAAGCTGCCGATCAATACAGCAAGAGCCGGCAGAGGACCCAAAAAGTGCATAACTGAGGAGATGTGCAGCTAGCATAAATATTATCTGTTATCCGCGGTACATTGCTGCTCGCCTCCCTCTTCGCCGACTGATCTCACTAATGCCTCCCTCAGGCTTAAAAACTCATTTTAGACAAATTTCTGAAAAAGGCTGCCCTGGCCTGGCTTTGCATGCGAGAGGCACAACGAGTAAAAGCGATCGCAAACAGAAAAGGCAACGTAGCCCGTCCGGCCGCGGCGACCCCGGATGAACGCTGCCTCCCAACTATTACACAAGCAGCGCTAGCAGGGGAGCGGAGTGGTGGCCGGGGGGCTTCGGACCGCTATTATTTCTTTAAAAAAAAATTAAAAATTTGAATATGACGGAGCATTTCAGGGGCTGCCGGCACGGAAAGCCCAAAACGAGAGGCCAAACGTGCATCCCCCCCAGCACCCCGCCGCACTCCTCCCTCCTCTCCCCGGCGCCCGGCTCACCTTGAACGACATCGTGCACCTCGCAGCGCGCCGCCCCGCCCCGCCCCGCGCAGCTCCACGCAGCTCCACGCAGCTCCGCGCTCCGCCCCGCTCCGTCCCGCGCAGTGCCACGGCGCTGCGCGGGGTGGAGCGCGGGGCGGAGCGGGGCCGCCTGCAGGCGTTCGTGCCCGCGAGTCGAACAGCATTATTCTGAAGTGGTTTATATATATATATATATATATATATATAGTCACGCTGGAGCGGCACCCGAAACGCACGGGAGAGGGAGCGGGTTTCCCCCCAGCCTGTGCGCGTCCAGCTGTCCCCGACGCTGTCTCGCACTGAGGATGCGGCAGCGTTAGGAAGCGAGCAAGTTCTCAAAGGCTTAATTTTAAACCTGTAAAACTGAACAGCTATAAAGCCGGTGCTGAAACACTGTCCCAAACGTGTCTTGTTTTGCCTGGCTGCGGCAGATTTCATTGAAAGTCGGCGTGATACAAAGTAGGCAAAACGGGGCATGCTCTGGTGGGAGATTCCTGAATTTCTTTGCTATTGCTGGTTTAAACCGAGCCCTTAGGGGTTTTGTTCTTTTGATGTGCACGCATAAATCCCATTCATAAGACAATTATGCGTGTGCATTGAGAGAATAAATATATTTGCAGTAAGATCCAAGTAGTTTATTCTGCAAATCTGCAAGTGGAGATTGTCTGCAGATTTTCTTCCTGAGGCAAAATTCATCTGTGCATACAGTAAAACAAACTGTAGGCAAGCAGATGAGAGCTGCTCATAGCATAAGCTCATTTTAGAGTGCATGGCCTGGTGTGACCCCAACCTTAATTACTGCAAGGATCATATAAATACAGGTGATTGTTCTGATTGTTTCTGAAGCTTAAAAATACTGGATAAACTCAATAGATTGCATAGTTAAGAGTCATTCTTGCTCTGATCCAGCTGCACAGCTATGCTTGCCCATTGATGGAGGAAAATATTAGTAATCTGTACACACTCCCTGCCTCACCCCTGGAAAATCCCTGTATTTATTTAATCTATCTTGAATAATATGCCAACCATATAACAGTTGACAGCCAAAAAAGTTCGTTCTCTGACAAAGAAAAAACAAAGAATTCTCTGGATGAGCTACAAAAAGGGAGAGTAATACAATACAGTTTTTCTTTTGGGCTGCATTTATTTTATATATTAAGGAACAAAGATTGTAAGTGCCTTTCTTAATTTGCCCACAAAATCCGAAACTGCCACCTATTTTCAGCTGCATATGCTGTGCTGTGATTCTGCTTTCAGGTGGCTGTTTTCATATTCAGATGCAGTAATGTGTGAGAAGTGTTGAGCATGTACATTAGCTATGTGCTGTTTTGGAGACCCTTTGAAAAGTTATCCCAGAGAGCATTTTGGAACTATCTTTCTTGGTGCACATCTCTATCTATTGTTACACTCAAAATCCTGTTTATGGGCAAAGAGGAAACACACCTTATATTTATACAGCCAAGAATTTATTGTTAAYATAATTGAAATCTTAGCAATCTAACCCAAGAATCATTACTAGTCCAGGTGTAATTATTACAGAAAACCCTTTTGTGTAACTCATAGACAAACCTCATCTAAGCCAGAACAGTTCAGGCCTATCTATCCAGAGAGAATTAAAAAAAGTGGCCAAAATTTTGGTTAGCCAAAACATTCACTTTGCAATATTGATCCAAACATGAGTTTTTATGCAAACATATATATACATTTCTATTTGTTTTAAAAAATAGCTATCAACAGGCTATCATCCATGAAGTGTTTAGAAACGCTGATAAAGCGCAATATAAATTTGTTGTTGCTTAAGTAAACAGATATATGTATTTCAGCAGAGTAAGGTGGTTAGCGTACGTATTTTGACTTCAGTGAGCTCAGACCTGGGATGCTGCCCCATCTCGAGGACCCATAGCTGACTTTGACTATGACATTTGCTAGACTCCAGAGCTCAGTACTGCTGGTTGTATTATCCACTGCATCTGTCCCAAAGCCATATAACCCAGGACATGTTGCGTTGGCAAATGTGTTTCTGCTCTAACTTTTTGTATTTCCTGTACAGCAGTATGTCTATAGTGTTGATACATTTGTTTCCCATTTGCTGGGAGCCTGTGAGATTTATTCCCTGACTGTAACTTATTTTTTACAAAGTTTTAAGAGAGAGAAGGTGGAGATCTTAATATAATGTTATAGATTTCAGGTCTGTTTGCATTGTCTTCCTTCTCGTAACATGTACTGTCATGAATATTTAGTGATTTAAATATTCAAAAATATAAATGGGTTTGTTTACTTTTTCAGAAATAAATTACTTTATTCAGTGATTAAAAAGACAAGGTAGTTTAAAAATTTAATTGGAGTAATTTTTAGCAGTTTCAGTTACAAATTTTGAAGCCTATTTACTCAGTCAACAATAGGAATGTTTTATAAGGTTATAAATGAAAACTTATTGAATATGCTGGATAAAAAGGGAAGGCTACTGTGAAGAATAGATTGTATTTCTATTTTACTAAAGAAATGAATCCTCTTTACTACTCTAGTTCTCTCTGTGCAAATTTAAAAAGGTGAATCATCACCTTTTAGAAGATTGTTGTGTATTTCTGCTTATGACTTACCATGTAGATTTGGGCAAGCCTTTTGCACTAGTATCTTCAAAAATAGCTCCTTATTTTGGGTTCTGCATGCTCTCTCATCTTGTAACCCAATATGCAGACAGCCAGGTCAAAGGCTACTTTTGAAAACATCAGCTGAACTTTCTTGCATGTCAGTTTTCACCAGCAGCATGTTCAGCACACAAGAAGACAGCAGCTCTAAAACTTCTTTCTCTTTGCCTGACCTCTGGACCCTTTGTGGGCATATCTACATTAGTGTTTTAGTCGGGATCAGGAGTACACCTCTGAAGCAAATCTCCTGATGGTCTCTCCTTTCTGTGTTGTTGTTCATATTGGGGATTGACCATGCAGCATGCAAACTGGTTTCTTTGTGAATGAAATGAAACTGGAAGAAATTCTCCAGGAGCAGACTTGAAGGACTGCAGCTGCAAATGGGCATTCATGTCCTGGGATTGAACAACAGCTAATCTGAAGTAAAAAAAGAAGAGAAAAAAAAAAGAACTTGAAATGGGTACAGACTGGACTTCAGGTCCTCAGCACCAACTGTTTTGTTCTCCAGATCTATCCCTGTTAGTCTCCACTACTTGCTAATGTAGACAGCCTGTGCTGTCCAAAGCAGATTGCTCCTGGTAGCTCAGGTATCTCCACACTACAGTGCCGTCTTTGGTGTAGAAGAAAGACTTTACAGCATGTTGGCCCAACATCCACTCTGGCCCACTCTGCTGGCTGAAAAGTAGCCAAAGCCTTGTGCCACTGCTCCTCCCTCTTCTCCTGTTTGTTTTCTCATCCAGTGAGAATTTTGAAAGTCTCAATATTTGCCAGGGACTTATAGATGTCCTGCAATAACTACAAATGGGCCACAAAGTGTCTGGAAATCCTGGGCCTGCCTACTGTGCTTTACAGGTTGACTTTGTAGCTCACATGCAGTCCACATGCTAGACTTATCATATGTGTGCTCCACCAGCTCTCTCCACAAACACAGTGAACCCAACCTTTTCAGGATGCACTGTGCACAGGCAAATTCATGGTTATAAAACATGCACAATAAACTTGACACTTTCCAAGCATGCTATACCTGTGCAACATGAGCAGTACATCCTGGAGTGCCTGGCCATGCCCATCCTCTGCTCGGGAGTATGAATCATTCCAAAATTAGCACATTATATCACCTGAAAGTATTCTTCTGCCTGAGGGAATCCTCGGCTGCTTCTTGGTTGCAACTTTAATGGCCTATGGTTCCTTCCCAGGCACTTAGGGTTGAAGATCTGGGCTTCCTCCTTTAAATAAGAACAGCACTGCATATCTCATGTGAAACACTCAACCGCACATAAAAATAGCTGCATGTCTCAAATGGATTATTGGTTATGAAATTGGCTAACCTTTGCTTGCTAAATGCTAGGACATCATGAGGTGACATTAATTCAAGTGCAATATATTGCTGTTATTCTAACTTTCTTTTAAGATATTTTTGGAAAAACATTCTTAAAAATGGGAGTAGCGGAAGATCTGAGAGGAGTTTCAAAATTATTTAGATGAATTATTTAGAGGATATTTTACAGCCTGCATTCAACTGTGAGTGCAGACAGTCTTAAATCACAAAAGTGCCAGTACACATCCATCAACATGTCATTGTAAAAATGCACAGGCACACACACATACTAGGTGCCTCACAGCCGTAATATTGAGGTGGCATGTAGTCACCTAATCTATTTATGAATGAAAAAGATGCTGTTCATTTCAAGCCAAAAATGGTATTCTTGCTAGCACTCCATGGACAAAGATTTCAGTAACATACAGAGTAGATTACTGCATAGAAAAAACGTCAGAAGACTTGATGTTTGGGATACCGGAATCAGAAACCATACAGTGCAACTCCTAGGATTAATTCACAGGACTGCATCAAGTTAATTCCTGCTGTAACTCCTTTCTAGTACATTAGCACCCTCTTCTATGAGACTGATTTGAGGTGTTGGGAAGCCCTTATGCAGTGATTCTTCAAGGAATCTTACCTGGTTTGGTCGATGTTTTTGTTGCACAAAGAACAAAGAACCTAATGTAATTTGAATGGAAAATGGAATACTGCAAAGTACAGAGAAAATTAATCTAACATATTGAGTGACTGCTAAGTTTACAATTACCAGGGGCACCATAATCTTCAAATTGTATATTGCACTTTTTATGTAAAGACTTTAAAGGTTTGGGTTTTTTTTTAAGTCATATTGTTATCCCTGTTATTCAAGAGGGAACTACGGAAATTAAAGCAATTTTTTTTCCAAAATCACACAGGAAGCTTATAGGAGGCTCAGGATTAGATTCCACATTTGACTGAAACACAAACAGCTGAAATAGATCATCTGCAAATATTTCACATAGCATTTTGGAAGTTTACTGCTCATTCAGTCCCAAAGCCAACCCTAGTCACACAGGGCTCTCTACACGCTCTCTCCTCTAAGCATCCCTCAGGCTTCTTAGCTAGAGTCTCTTTTGGGGCCAGAGGAACAAATACTAAGCTATGTACCATAAATAAAGCTGTGTACTGCAAAAAAATCACACATTCACATTACAGCTCTTCCATGGACTTCCATCCTTAATTCTACCTACATCAGTTGGCAGTGCCAGGTTCCTTACGCACCTAGGCTAGGACATACGTTTCATTCCCAGTATCTCACAGACAGAACTGGGAACAGAAAGCAAGTCTGTGTATAACAGATCACAGTTCCTACCCCTTAAATAGCACTGCCTTTTGGAAGAAAAATGTGCTTTGTCTACATTGCTTCAAGGAATCCAACAGAGGTCTGCCCTGTTTAATAATCCAAGGGCCAGCTGGTTGTAGGTGTGTAACACAGACCTCCGCCCGACACAGCGATGGACTCTGACCGGTTTGCATAAGATCCTTCTGAAGGCAGTTTCCCATGATGTCTTTCTCCATGACTGCTCTGCCTTCATCGCTGTCCTCAACCAGCTTCCATTTAAGGGTCAATAAGAGATTTTAGTAACCCTGAAGATAAGTCTGTAAAATGCTGTCAAAAAGAGGTTCTTCTCAATGGCTGGCCCATGCAATGAATAGCAGTGCTGCCAGTTACTCCTTTATCACAGGCAGTGGGGCTCTGTGCTGAAGTTGTCAATGTTTGGACTAGGTTCAAACTCTGATGAGTGCTTGCGCAGAGAACTGTACTTGGGGCAATGGAAGAGCTGAATGGTCAGCCCGGCATTTCAGAATTACAGCAAAGCAGTATATTTTTAATAATGTACCTTTACGCATTGGTTTCATTTGAAAAGAAGCAAGAGAATAATTTAAGATGTGTCTGAGTTTAAGTCAGGAAAAGAACCATCTAAGAAGACTGGAGGTAATACACTTTGGGCTAATGCTGAAATGGTAGGATCTTTTTAAAATATTATTAGTCTTCTAAAATCTGTTGTATCTTCTACATTACCTGAAGTTGTTAATTTTACTAGACTGAGAGGTCTTGAAGTTTGCATTATGACTGTACTTACGAAACTTGTGAAATACTAAGATCATAATGTATAATGTATATGAAGTATAAGATCATAATTAATCTATTTCTGTCCTTTCCAAAAAAGACAGAAATTAGGAATGTCCTGTAAATAAAATGTTTTAAGATAATGCACTGTTAGTTAATTTAAATTTTCATTTTTCAGGAAAATGTATTTAAATCATCAGCAATAACTTTGATAAGCCAGTCAATAAAACACAAGATTTTCCATCTGGCCTAGCATTTACATTAATCTGTCCATTGCTAAACTGTAGCCTAACCTGCTGGAGGGACTATTTCTTGTTTCTACAATGTTTATAAAAATACAGACCCATTCTACTAAACCTATTATGCAAATAATGTGTTTTGAGTTACTCYTTGGTTTGGGAGGTACTCTTAGAAAAGAATAATGACAGTAACAGAAATAGTAAAGATGATTTTAGAAACAAATCCTGAAAACTTTTCAGGTAAACTTTATCAAATATTTATGTATATCCCATAAACCTTTTAAAAAAAGAGCATAGAATTTACAAAACTAGACTTTAAAAGGGAAAAGTTGATCTTAAAATAGAAGTAGTTTTCCTTACATGTTCACATTTTAGGGAGATATTACCCTGAGTCTTTCTTTTCACTCCATGATCCTTTTGCTGAGGCATGTTATGATAGATCATTTTGTACCAAGTTTGCTGGTATAAGCTGGTGAAAGTATATCTAGCTGTTAGGAACCGTGCGAGTATCATTAACTTATTTCATGTGGACCATCTAACTGATGTCTGGGTTAGTGACCCAGGAATCAAAGGGAAGTTAGCATTGCACTTGAATAAATAGTACATAATCATTTCCACAAATCTTCATTTGAGTGTTTGAATGAATTTGCTGTAGCTTTTGTGTTTCCTCTTTTCCATTTGTTCCCAGCAAATTAATGCTTTTAGCCACAGAGATTGTCTGGGAACTTTATGAAGGACTACAACTGCCATCTAAGACTATAACTTCCAGTCCCCAAGTATAAGCACCAGTATACCATCTTCTTCACTTTTGTGCAAATGCATTTCACCCTTTGTATAGCTGAACTTAAGCACTTATATGTTAGCGTCTATACAGATTGTGCATCATGATTTAAAATTTTTTATCCTTCCCCTCCCAAGTTTTGGAATTTTGCCCTCCTGAAGTTTTAGTGCTTTAGTACACTGTGTCCAGATGGTGACTGCATGTTTGCTTCAGCTAACATTTCCTTTTCCTCTTCTTGCTTATCCTCTGTATATGTTGATTTTATGACTCAGTCTGAAGTTAACTGTTTACCTATTTCCATCTGCTCAGCCAAAGAGAGAAAGGCCAATGATCCTGCATTCAGGTGCTTTGTCTTTGCAGGCTTTCTAATTCCATGTGTAGCACTTAACTAGTGACTGATGCTGGTGCTGATAATGAAAATGCAATCTGGAGAACATAAACCTGATGGGCAGTGGAGCTCTTGAAATATAAATTCATGTGGAAATGAACTCATCACGGCCATTCTTCCTGAGTATTGTTTCTGTACTGTTGTATATAATTCTATTGTGGGAGGTAACATGGGTCTGAGAACATATATACCGCATGAGTCTGAGAGCAATACATGACATATCCCATGTGCTGCACAACATCTTACCTAGGGTTAGCTGTTTTTTCTCCGCAGTATATAATTGGCTCCTATTCTTCTAAGTGGAAGCTGTTCGTACGTTTACTAACAAAGACAGAATAAACTTAAATTAAGAAATTGGGCCAAATTCCAGTCACTATCCTAAGCCTATGTAGGTTTGGTTATTTCTTGTCTGTCCCAAAAGCCTTGTCCAACAACAACACAAGCCATCACAGTGCATAACTTTCAGGGCCCAGACACTCTGAAACGGCTTATCCCGTTCAGTACAAGTGACATGGTAGACTGGTTTTATCCTCACTTGGAAAGAGTGGGAGTCCTCAAAGGGAGTGACTAGGGACCATGGGCTGAGGGCAAGGGTGTGGCAGGGCATAAATAAATTTGACAGTAGTCTGTGTACATGCTAGAGGTAGACTACATGTGTACGAGTATGGCATATCTCATATCAGCCTTTCTCTCCAGATAACATACAAACACTAAGATGATGAAGATAATCAGGAGGAATTTTTCCGCTCCCAATAGTTTCCCATATGATATCCCTTGATACACATAGCACTGGAGTCCTACTCTGCCATGTGATATCAAAACTTATGTTGCTAGGGACAAAACTTAATATTTGAGTTCCTGGCTACAGCAAAGCGGTTCAATGTCTCTGTCTTATGCTGTACTTGGAGAAAAATTAGTCCACTAAGTGAAAGGAAAGATCTTAGCTAAAGAACCAAAGGGCCATAACTGTCTGAAGAAACGCCCAAACTAGAAAATAATATCACAGCAGAGCTAAGAAGCTAGTACTATCATATCTCTTATGAAAGGGTCCTATAACAATTAACAGGGATGAAAACAATTGTTATTTACAAAAAATTAGAGATTTATAATAGTTATAACTCTTCCATAGACTTTTTAAGCCATTCAGATTTTTCGTGGTGTATTATAGCTGTGTTACGGAAATCTGTAATTGTGCTTAAAAATATAGCAAAGGTATTTTCCATTAAATTCTCTACATTTTCACATGGGATTTGTTCTAAATTCACTGTCTTTCCTGTGTCCCCCAAATTAAATCTTAACGCTCTTGACCTGCACCAGTTTGAATTCTTGGTAACATTTGCACCTGATCCTCAGCTGGAATAAATTGATACAACACTGGAAACATCAACGGACCCCCCTCAGTTTGTACTGCTGAAGATCTAGCTCCTTCCCACATTTAAACATAAGGTTCTATTTAAAACTGAAAAACTTGATAAGACAATGGTCAGCCTTGAGCAAAGGCTGAAGTGAACCCAAGGCAGCATCCAAGTTTGTGAGAGCAACACTGCTTAAAAATATAAAAAGCTTGCTGGAAGCAGATCCTAGAAGAAGCACTGCCTTATGAAAAGAAATCAGATCATAGAAAATTCTTGCAGAGAAGAAAGCATCAAACTATGAATTTCATAAGCCAATCCAATCTCACCAATATTTTGGAAATCTATTAAGAAAAGCAGTTCACAAAGAAGTGGTTACTGTTGAGAGCTGCTCAACATACTTTGGCAAGTGGTCTGTGAATAGGTGTTTTCCCTGATTATACTGGCAAAAGCAGCAATAATAACACTGATGGCAGCAGATAAAAAAACAGAGGGTGAAAAATACAAGAGTAAACATTTTATTTTTCCCCAGATGCTTGACAGGTCAGTAGGTACTACCTGAGTAAAGGGAATGCATGTTTCTGCACAAAAATGCAGGCATTACGTGACCAAGACTTGTCTTCTTCTTTCTGAACTATAAGTCTGTGAACAACTCTATAGAAAAGTACAGAAAGCCAAGAGTAAAAAGGAAATCCATTAAGAAGAAAAACAATAAAGTATATGGATTTTTATTATTGCCCATTAGTAAATTTCTTTAAGTAAAAAAAAAAAAAGATACATTAGGCTCTGTAATCAGCACAATGGAGAATGGTCAAGTGTAACTTGCTAATCTTAAATTAGCTGTATCTTCAGCTGCATGGCCCAGACCGTGATTCTCTTGACTCATCTTGAGAACTGCATAGCAAAGAAGTGGTCTTATTTCTAGGGTTGACCTAGCCCCTGATACATTTTGTTACTAAATATACAAAGATCCAGACTGGGAGGGATTGGCACAACTTTCACAGACTGGCTACTGACTAGGACTCATATTTTTGGCTTGAGATTGCAATCTTCCCTCTCCTAAATGGGGAATGTGTTTAAAGGTACCAGACTTTCACCATCCCTGCACTTTTTGCTTAGTACTTCTCTTCTATAAAGGGTGAGAATTGCCCAAGCTAAGCCTTGCATCAGCCACATACACATTTTTTGTCTTTTGTCCACAGTCTCGTTGAGCCATGAGATGTTGCTAGGAAGATGTTTGTAGCTAGAATGGACTTGGAAAAGACAGAAACATAGTTCCTAGAGAGTTGTGCACCCTGCCAAGGCATGCGTTTGGACATCAGGAGCGCAGCAGTACTGAGAAGCAGTTCAACGAGCCAGTCCCCACTTAAACCAAGGATCACAGTTTATCCTATTCCTATTCAAAACTGTAACAACTGGCCCGATGCAGAGGGTTAAGGAGAAGTCTTTTCCACTACCAGATTTTCCTATTATGTTACGCAGCAAAGATTCAGGTGAGATATTTAGAATACTCAAGCACTGCTTTAGAAGATGACATTTTATAAGTCAGCCACAATACATATGTTCCCTGAGAAAGACAATGAGAAACCAATCAATCAAATTAGATGGTAGTATTTTAAGCCTGTACAGAAGTTCAGTGGTTCGGTGTTGCACTCTGATGAGAATGTGGCTGTGGACATTGCAGGTTACCTTGAGAGCCCTGTTGGAAACGGGGAATTCATAGTAGCTCTCTATGATGGGAATATGTCAAGTAAACTCAAGAGCACAGTGTGCAAGAAAAACTTAGTCCAGATGTGGTGTACATGAGATTGCTGGCTGACAGAAGAGAAGATGTACCTGATATAAGACTGTAGATAGATAGATGCTGGGTAAAATGGTAGCTATTAAACTACAGTGCAGCAAGCTATGGAATAGCAGCCTGCCATCGTGAAAAAGCTGAAAGAACATCAACTGATATAAATGAATCATGTGAGTTAATAGGGCAGAGAGTACACTGGATGGAGAATATAAAATCTAGCATGCACAGGAGATTCAGAAAAAGATGGTCTGTGAAGAAGGATGGCATCATCTTACTGTATACATCCAGGATGGAACATCTGGAAAAAAAAAAAAAAACAAGAAAAAAGAAGTCAGACAACAGGACAAGATAAAAGTGCAGTTCTGGATAATTCAAAGTTCTGGATTACACTAAGAACCTGAGGCATCTAAACAGTTTCTGCTGACTGAATTTGCATCTTTGGACTTGGGTTTTAGCTTCTATGTGTCCCCATATTCCAACTATATAGGGGATAATTTGTCTTTTTCAAAGCAATATGGTAGGGTCCTCAAATACTGTCATACAAGAAATTTCCACAAGATAAAAAAGATACTATCATTAGAAAAGCAGAGACCAAAATGAGCTTAACAGAATGCATCTTCCCTGTTGAAAAGCAGTGAACACATAGGGCTTGCCAGCACATAAACGTGTATTGTACTATTTCACTATTAAACCAGACTGTGTGCAGATAATCTTATTTTAGCTTAGGTGCACTCCAGTCTGCTTTAGTAAACCTGGTGAAAGTCTATTTATAGACAGGAGCTGAGTAATAACCATGCATAAGTATTTATGACCAGAGGTGATAAACCTCTTATTTCTTTGAAAGAAGCAGGGAGCCCAACCTGAGCTAGAAATGTTCAGGTTGTGTATTTACTCTCTAGGCTACAAATGTGCTTCCCTGATTAGAACTCTGAAAGAGTTAAGGCAGCTCCAGCACTTTGCAGGAAGCCTCTTCATGGACTAAATCTGTAGGATTGGCCTCAACGTAAATGCCAGATATGAAACTTTTATAGGGGAACAAAAAAAACAATTTAATCTTTAATAATGATTGCAGAATACTGACTCAGATCTGTCTAATCTGAAAGACTTTCTAACTACTTGCTGACATACTGATTCATCATTATCTCAAAGAAAGAGCGAATTCGCACAACATCTGGTGAGACAATGTAGTGAATGTGGTGCCTGCACAGGAATCTGAGGTTTTGTTCCTACCTTTTCTTACCTACTATGTGCAGCTCACATAATACAGCTCACAAGTCTTCACTTGTGCTAATTTCCCTGTCTCCTAAATTCTGGAGTACATGATGCTACCTTGCAATTCCTTTGGTAAATCATATGCAGGAGCTAAATATTACAATTTGTACTAGTCACCAAGACTACTTTTTGATGGTCTCTCATTTTCATTGCTGATTTCTGATCTGTGAGCTCAATATGCCAAGTCCTAATTACATTTTGAAATGGCAGTAGGAGATGTTATTCTTAAAGGAGAAAATGCTATATAGCACACACCAATAGCAGAATGAAACAGAGAAATTACATTAGCCATGCTATTTTGAAGCAAACATTCCCGACTTAAAAATTTTAAACACAATCTTAAGTGCATGTTTTAAAATAGAAAAAGTGAACACAAAGAATGATTTATAGCGTAAATTCCTACTAATGTAACATCATTTGTTTATTTTATTTACAGATTCAGAAACAATTTCAATTGCCTACAAGTATTCAATAAAGTGCTTGACATCTACCAAAGTAGATGTACCAAAGTCCACTCCTTGCAGACAGAAAGAAACAAGGAAAGCAAACCTTATAATGGCTGAGGGAAAAGGAGGGAAGGACTCACTGGAAGGAAAAGAGGAAGGGCAGGTAGCTGGAGAAGTGTATTTTCTGCTTGTGGGCACCATCTTATAAATGCTGATTCCTGAGAACTGCCAGCTAATAAATTCTTATCTGTGCTTCTGGAGCCTGTAATTGAAGCCAAAAGATGACATGAGGGGAAGATAAAGTAGCATCCCACAAATTATTGATGCTGATGTTTTTAAAGAATGTTCTATGTTAGACAGGGTGAGCTAAAGCTCAAAAAGTTAATAAACACTTTTCAGTGAGCTTCTGCCGGTTTTGGATTTGGCTTAAAATGGATAAAAAAAGAGACATGGCATTTATACATTTGGAGACTTGCATGCCAGAAAAATCACTCCTCTGTTTTTTCACTTGGAGCCAGTCCTTGCTGTACCTTTCCTTCCTGTGGTCCTAAAGCCCTGCAGAAGTCAGGCAAGATTCATGGCGGCACAAGGTCACGCTGCAGCCCGCACACTACTGACCGAACAGCAGAACCCATTTTGGTTTTCCATCTGCTCGTGACAGGCCACTTTGCCATTACCATCTCTACATATACCCCCACACTCCTGCTCCAGTCTGCTTCCCCCCATACACTCTTTGCTCTGGCTTTGCATGACTCTAGTATCACTATTTCTATATTTTTGTCACTTTGCCTTTTTATAGTGGTCGAGTTATTGAGCACCCATGTTGGGAAAGCCACTATGAACTATTTTTCTGGTTGTTCTAGTTTTGAGTCAGAGACAAAAGCTGCCATAGTATTTTTCCTGAAATCTGCCCACATTTTTAGATATCTCTGGAGATCTTGCAGCAAAATATAAAAAGTAACATCTTACACTCCACTTCTAGAAAACACAATGAATAAAAGGGCTTGTTTTGCATAAGTCTTTAACAAAAGGACAGAAAATCACCTGCAAGGCCAACAATTTTTTTTTTAATCTAGTTGTATTTAAAGCAAAATGCATGTAATTTTATGAACGAGGGACTAGGAGGATGTCTTCCTCCCTTTTGCTACTTGTTAGGTTAATTTTCTGAGTGTTTGCAAAGTTTCATTCATGTTTTTACCTTTTAAGAAACAAGATCCAAGAATGTGTCATTATTGTACTAAAATATTAGGTTCTTGCTCACATAAGCCTTCTTTTATCATGTGAATACTCCCTAATAAATCAACTCATACTGCTTGATTGAGTAAGGACAACTCTTGTGAGCAAGGGCTGCCTTTTGTGCTGTGCAACATACCAAACAGCTTACAGCAATCGTTCTTTAAAGTGAGATTGTGAAGCATCTGCTGAAGCTGGATTCCTTATCTGAACTACCCACAAAACTATATCAGATAAACTTCTAAGGTATTATTCTATAGGATATAGAATTTATAGGATAGAGGATTTAGCTCTCCACCTCAAATTCTTAGTTTTATGCAGTTATTTTCTATACTTTCATGGTACTTTCTGCAAAATTTTTTATGCTTCATCATATGTATTTTCATCACCAGACTTATACTCTGCTTATTCTTCTGCTAGGCTTATATTTCTCAGAAAGCCATCTACAAGTGTTTATTTTGGAGACAGAGGCGCTGAAGAAGAGTTCAAAACTGAGAACGCAGAGATGCTTATTACAACCCCCGCACACCTATGAAAAGCACAAATGGGCAAGGTTCTGTGCAAGAAGCGTGTCCGAACTAACCAAAAGATACTTCTTTTGGAGTTATTCCTAATCAAAAAGTTCATATCAAAAGATTGCTTGTCCTTAAAATCAACAGTCCCATCACTGGAGTCCAATTTGTAGAAATCTATAGGATAACTGAAGTAAACTAGTTCCCCCAACTATTGTGCAAGACAGTAAATTTCTTCTTGGAGAGGAGAAAATCTTTCATGGCTAGTTGGATGATGTACAGAAGCAACATCTTTCAGCAACTGTTAACTAAAATGTCCAGCCTGCAGGTAATCTGACTACTCAAGAAGAGTTTGATGATTTTGTAATCTTCATAATTATAGCCTTCATTGGTTCCTCTTATATTTGCACTTTGTATTTTAAGATGGATTTCCCTTCAAGTACCCAAACATTTATTTTTCTACCAGGAACATGCTCTGTTCAGTTTTTATTCAATTTAATTCATTTTCTCCAACAATAAAGAGAGCAAGAACACTCAGCAAGTTAATGGATAGAAGAAGGCCTTGTAGAAGCATGCTTGCTCTGTATCTAAACACCACTTAAGTCAGATATTTCCAGATCTCAGCTTGTACCTGATATACTCCAAGTCCCTTAGGATTCAACAAATCTCCAAGAAACAGGCTGAAAACACCAGTGGATATCCTTTACAATAATGTAGTATTTTGTTTAATGGACACTTGAAGACAGTATTATTTGTTTATATTCAAACCTCTCATAGTTTGTACCAAGTGGTCTGCTGTAGGAAGTGATATGATGGGCATGTGCCATAAGGTAATTTCTTTTTCACAGTGTCATAGTTAGAAAAGGAGGATATTTTCAAGTTGCTCTAGCAATTGAAAATATTTACAGATGGAATATCCAAATCTGATACATAATTTGCAGTATGCTACATTTAGGAAAGCTAACTTTTTCTATGGAGGACACAAAAGTTGTCTCCCACTGATGTGTTCCTATGGTGTTAAAACCATAATGGCACAAGACCAAGGGTGGTGATATTTTTTTGCAGACAAAACCAATAGCACATGACTGGTGCTTCCTGAAACAGTACACTGAGGATCTCCCTTGCCAGTGCTGTGTGGCATGTAGCAAAGCCCTCATAAAGTTATGAAATACTTCACTACTCACATGAATCACTGTTAAAATATTAGAGGCATGTGTGTCTAAGCATATCTTTGTGCCTGAATCCTGCAAATTTTATTAGAAGTGAGCACCAGATGTGTGAGGGCGCATTGGGGAAAGAAACGTAAAAGGTACAAAACTTAGGACAGCAAAGCTGTTAAGTAGTGTAACTCCTTAGAAAAACAATATGGTTCTTAGGCCTCTTTCTCCTTCACCAACTTCTGTGTTATCCAAACCCTGTGCCAAATATCTTCAAAAAAGACAGGAGGTTCATTGTCTGCCTTGGATGAGCAGGAGCTACCTTTGCACAAAGAATCAAGTGCACTTGCTGTGCTTTGCAGAGCACTGGCCTGGACTGCACAACTTCCAGCAGCATCGGGGAACTGATAACGGCAAGGGAAGCTGTGATGTCCGCAGCAGGGCTGAGCAGGGCATCTCCCCAAGGATCCACAGGTGGAAGCAGGGTGCACCTCGTATGCAAACATCCCCCGTGCTAGGAGAAAGCCCAGGAAGTCTTAATTTTATGATACATTTGGCGGGTCACAGCCCCTTAAAAACATTAAACTGCACATTTATTGAGGGGGCGGGGGGGGGGGGAGAGAAAGCTGGCGCAGAACTGTGGTGCAGAGTCGCCTCTCGAAAGAGGCCTGAAGCGGCTGGCGTGGGCTCCCGAGCTGGGCTCCCACCTGCGCAGAGACCCCTGGCCGCGGAGGAGGGCGCTGCCGCCGGCCCCGCACGGCTGGGGCCCGCACAGCCCCCGGCCCGGCCCGCTGCGCCCGGCGCCCCGCGGCAGGGGGTGGGCTCCCGCCTCGCCGCGCCTCGCCGTAGCCCGCAGCGAGGCGCGGGCAGAACGCAGGCAGGGCCGGGCGCCTCCTGCCTCCTGCCCCCAGCCCGCCCACCGCCGCTATAGGGCCGCCGGGGGGCGGCGAGGGCAGAGCCCCGCTCAGCATGGCCGCGGCGCGGCCGCAGCGGAGCCGCTCGGCGCCCGCTGCCTCGACGCGGGGCTCCCGGCTCTTCTGGGCGCTCCTCTCGCCTCTCTGCACCCTCTGCGCCGCGCAGCTGGGGCCGCCCGGCTCCCGCGGGGCCGCGCTCAGCCTCCACCCGCCGTACTTCAACCTGGCCGAGACAGCCCGCATCTGGGCGACGGCCACCTGCGGGGAGGAGGCGAGCGGCGGCGGCGGCGGGAGGCCGCGGCCGGAGCTGTACTGCAAGCTGGTGGGGGGACCGGCGGCGGCCCCGGTGGGACGCGCCATCCAGGTAACCGGGGCGCAGCGGGGCCGTGGCGCCGGCGGCGCCCCGCTTCGGCGGGCGCTCGGGGGCGGGGGCGCCGCCGCCGCCGCCGCGGTCGCGCGCCGCTGCCTGTCAGAGGCGGCCGCTGGGGCGCGCGGCGGCCGTTGGGGTGGGGTCCCCTCTGCCCGGGGGGGCGGCGCGCAAGCTGCCCTCGCCCCTGCCCCGCACTGCCCCGCTTTCCGCGGCCGCGCAGGGCCCTCCGGCCCCCGCAGGGCGAGGTGCTCAGGGGGGGCCTGTTCCTCTCCTCCCCCCCCAGCGCTTGAACCTCTGAGGGTTAGTTAGAGACCGTCAGGTGTTTGGTGGCTTCAGCGCTGGGCTCTTGATCCTGCAGGGATCCCTTCTGGATCCCCTTATTCCCTTCCGGGGATGAAGCAGTGAGCAAAGGGGCGGGGTGTGTGTGGAGGCACTGCACTTCTAACCGCTTCGTTGGAGAGAGGGTACCTTTCGGGGGAATGGGGGTGGGGGGAAGATGTCCCCTTTTAGACAGCTGGTTTTGTGGCATTTTACAACTACTAAGCATTGAGGCTTGTAGTCAATGCCTTGCGCTGCTTGTGGGACGAAGCCAGGGGTCCCTTTGCGACTCTGGAAAGGGAGTATGAGAACGCCAGACAGTGAGGAGGAGGATGGTCTCTCCTAGCAGAGGATAAGCTTATTGCATGCATTTCTTGCCAGTGGCAAAAAAAGACAAAAGGCAAAGAAAGGGTTATTGGAAATATATAATCCTCCTTTTGTAGAAACTTGTGTGAACATGTCTATGCAGAGGGTAAGGAAGGAGCAACAAATGCATCACTCTGTGATGTAGTGAAATATATGTTCAGTATCGTTTCTATCAGTACTTTATTTAAGGGGGGACTTTCCTAGAGCCTTCAGACCTTCCAAAGTTATTTTATTTGTATTTTCACTTGTGGGATCAGAGGACAGCCAGGATGCAACTGCAATATGAAAGGGATTTTGAAAACTTTAAGGACCAGTTTATGACTCCAGGCAGTACAGAAAGAATGCAAGTAACTTTTTGGATCTTGGAAGAAGGGTTAGTGTTTATAAGTCTTATGAGGTGTTTATATGTTTTAATATTCAAATAACCCTTGAGATCTGGTTTCAGAAGAGGTTCCAGGGGATAAGAAAGCTCATCTTCTTGTTTTTTAGTGGGGTGCAGGTGCTCAGGAGAGGGGGGGAGGACTGAGAAGGTGCAGTGTGTATACTCTTTGTCGTGTGCCAGAAGGGAGCATGCACTGTCATGCAGCCTGCCATCACAGTTTGTTAGGCAGTCACATCCAACGCTGTGTTTTGTCCTGAACTTCTGTCTGTAATGCCTTCCTGCCTCACCATGAAGTCTTCTCAGTTTACCTTCACTCCATGTAGTGCCCTCCATCATAAAAAGCTCCAAGTGCTTTGGAGATGCTTTCAGGATGAGTAATATGCAGTTTTACTAATAGGAAAACTGTGTCACAGGTGTTAAATGTTAAACTAAGGTTACAAAGAAAATCTGTGATGATCAGGAAGCTGCTTGGTCCTATGTTTCTAAAATATCTCTGCAGCTTAGGCAACCATCCCTCCATACTGAACACAACACCCGTGTTTGAAACTGCCTGAAGCAACCATGCCACCAGGTGAAAAGAAAGCTCAGTCATCTCTGCCACATTTCCAGCAACACACTGTGTAACCCAGTGATATAGTGAAATCTCGTAGTGATATGCCATGAAATATTAGAAATTGCAGTATAACAAAAGTCAGCAAGATAAATAGCAAATAAAGAYGTCAAGTAAGTGGACAAGGCATGTTGTGTGATGCGTTGCCACTTTTTTTTTTAATAGTTCCTTTTACGTACTAATACCCAGTTGAAATGAATTCATGAAGTTTGCTGTATGTAGGAAGAGGTTAGAAAGGAGGGGAGTTCCTCTTGTTAAATATTTACCTTACAGGTCTTAGGTTAGAGGGTAATTATGGTTTGTGCCTGATTCAGATTGCCAGAAGGATTACTGATAGCTCAGCCATGGCACAAGAGAGCATGTTGTGCCTCTTTCAGCATTTGTGTAAACATGGCTACAGCAGCCTCTCTCTCCAATTTTAACAAAGCCCCATTGAGATACATAACATGAATACTTCTGTAGTTTACCAGTAGTTGTTGTGGTTCAAGAGGGGTTGGAAATTCTTCCAAAAGGCCAGGGAAATCCAGCCATGGAAAATGTGATAACAGCACAATGTACATATTATCAAGCCACTCCACCTCTCAAGTTCAAAGACACTGTAAATAAGAGAATCTCTTTTTGTGGAAAAATGGACAGAAGTATATTAAATTCTTACAGAGGCTGAGCTTACAAAGGATTTAAATCAGCATGAGTATTCATCTGCTCTTTCTTAAGAGTCTGACAGAAGATCACACGGCTTTTACGTAAAGTGACAGCTATAATAGACACTGTAGTAAGCCAGTTCCAAGTTTGAGCAATGCTGTACAGTTGAATCACTCACTTTTGAGGTATATACAAAGTTGGATTATGGCTGTCACTGGACAAATGTGGAAACTGGAAAGAAGGTGCGGAGACTGTGCTTGACCTCTTTAGTATTTCAAATAATCATGAAATGAAGGGAGCAGACTGTTCTGTTGCCAGTGCTATCACAAGCACTTAAAATAAGGCAGAGAAAAGAATACCCTAGTTTCCGCTGCTTCTTGGTCTCTTTGGTGCACCCTATTATTTGATGATGTGTGTTTTAATGAAGTGTGTGGTCCCAGGCAAATCTAGAAGGAACATTTGGAGGTCATTTAGAGCCCTTCCAAGAGCTGGTAGGTAGACTGGACAGTTCCTTCACATACTGCTCAACCACATGGTACAATCTGAGGCTTATACAGTACTGAACGTACACTTACATACAGTGCTGAATACACACTGTAGAAAGCAGTATATTTCCTTAATTAGCACGCTGGCAAGCGGGATGATCACTTAATAAGAATAGTACTGAGTGAACAGATGCACCTCAGTGCAAAACATTTCAGCAGCTCTGATGGATAAATGGCATATCTCATTTTGTCTGCAAATCTATCTACAATGGTGTGCGGGTGTGAATTAGAGTTTAACTGCATACTTGTCCTGCCCTGCCAGTGAGTGCAAAACTTCTAGGTATTAGATTGTGAACAAATCCCTCATTATTGTAGCTTTCTGTAATTTACAGGTGAGACTTTTTCTTCCCTGGGTGTCATTGGTCCACATTGGTGTGTTTCAGCAAACTGCTTTATGTAGTTGCAGTGTTGTCCTTCACTCAAGAGAATCAAGGGAAAGGAGGTAACAAGGTCACCAGCAAATGCACACCTGCCTGGCTGATGAACTGCAGCCAAAATCAAAAAGTATCTCGAGGCCCAGGGTCCTGGGATTGAGACGTCTATAGCAGACAGACTGTGTGGCATGCCTGCAGATATTGCCAGTGGGAAGCAGAGGAGGCTGCTCTGTCCAACAATTTATTTCTTTCATTTTTTTGTTTTGCTGTCTTGTTGGCAAGTTGTCTGGAATGTACTTTAAATAACTGAAACTCCAGCTGTTGCAATGAAATTCTTTGAATTATGCGTCAAAAAGAAAGAGAAGAAGGTGGTATCTTGAGTTCAGATCAAGTGCTGCAGTATAGTGAAATAACATAGGTGTATGTAAATGTAACACTTGCATTTAATACTCCTCATTGTTTTCTCTTCATTTAGCCTTTCTTTGAAGTTGCTTCCAGACTAGAGTTAAAACTGCTGTAGCAGCAACTGTTTCCTCTATATTTCCAGCCTGATTACAGTGAACATGAATTTACATCTAAAGACTGTTTCATGCATTTTATAAAACTATTTAAGGAAGCTAGAACTRTTTTAATATAGATGTCAGAACTCTAAGTTGCGTTTGTCAGGAAAATCTTCCTAACTGTAAAGATGCTCTGATGTGGTGGTAACTGCAGTCATTAGTGCATAGATTAATTTCTCAGTGTATTGATTTTTGCAGATTGTGACACACTGTTCTTTGCGGTCGTTACAGAAATTGGCAATGTTGCCTGTAGCTATCACAGGCTGATGTGGTGTCTACTGCAGCAAACTATGCCAGAATCCAGTAGTGTCCTGGCATATTGCAGTTGTTTGTACGAAAGTCAGCCAGATCATCTCTAGCAGAGCTGGAGGAGAATCATATTATAACATGATCTGCAGACATAGCTAACCAACATATGTACATGAGAATTTAGTAAGTCTTTAAACAACTCTGAATTCTCAAGAGTTAATACTTAGTCAGGTTGACAAGTACAGTGCTGAATCAGAACAACTCATGCTAGTTATCTCTTCTGTAAGCAACAGCATATTCTGGGCTTTCAACAAGAGCAGGAGTGGGACAAGACCAGATGCAGAGACTGAAGTTATTATTCCTGATGCAGAAAATGCAGAAATATTCAGTGAATATCTATGCTTTGTATTTGGAAAGACACAAGATGATGTGTTTGTATCACATGAGAATGATGAAGTAGTTTCCAACCCATTAGTAACTAAGGAAGATGTTAAACAAATTTTATGAGAGATAAACATCTTATAATCAGCAAGATTGCAAGGCTTGCACCCAGTAAGAATGAAATAGTGCTGCTGCTATTCCTGTATTAAAAGTTGGCAAGTGTGTTTTCCCTAGTTACTTTAGACTGGTTAGCCTGACATCAATCACAAACAAAATAATGGCAGTCATGTGGGATTCCATTAATACTTAAATGGTAGGAGTAAACTTAAGGCCAGACAACATGGATTATAGAAACAACAGATTTGTCAAAAAATTTTTTTCTCATTTTTTGATGAAAGCAGCTCTACAGAGAAGGACCTGGGGGTCCTGGTGGATGACAAGTTGACCGTGAGCTAGCAATGTGCCCTTGTGGCCAAGAAGGCCAATGGTGTCCTGGGGTGCATTAGGAAGAGTGTTGCCAGCAGGTCAAGGACGGTGATCCTCCCCCTCTACTCAGCCCTGGTGAGGCCACATCTGGAGTGCTGTGTCCAGTTCTGGGCTCCCCAGTACAAGAGGGATGTGGCACTACTGGAGCAAGTCCAGCGAAGGGCTACAAAGATGATTAGGGGACTGGAGCATCTCTCCTATGAGGAAAGGCTGAGAGAGCTGGGCCTGTTTAGCCTGGAGAAGAGAAGGCTGAGAGGAGATCTTATCAGTGTGTATAAATATCTGAAGGGAGGGTGTCAAGAGGATGGGGCCAGACTCTTCTCAGTGGTGCCCAGTGACAGGATAAGAGGCAATGGGCACAAACTCAAACACAGGAAGTTTCATCTGAATTTAAGAAAAAACTTTTTTTACTGTGAGGGTGAGTGATTACTGGAACAGGTGGTCCAGAGAGGTTGTGGAGTCTCCACCCTAGGAGATATTCAGAAGTCATCTGGACAGGGTCCTGGGCAATGTGTTCTAGGTGACCCTGCTAGAGCAGGTGGGTTGGACTAGATGACGTCCAGAGGTCCCTTCCAACCTCAACTATTCTGTGATTCTGTGAAAATATGTTTAACTGACAAAGGGAGTGGTGCAAATATGACATTTAAAAGAAATTTGATGTAGTATTTCATCCTTATTTAAAAAATTAATCCAGTACAATGTCTACACCTCACAGACTGAGTGGATTAAGCAACTCTCTGACAGATATCCAAAGTCACCATTGAGGGGATACTACCATTTAATGAAGATGCCATTTTTCTAGTGAGGTTCTACAAAGATCTGTGCCTGACACTGTTTAACACTTCCATCGATTATCTACTTCTGAGAAGACTCTGTACCCAGTGACTGAAGTAGGACGTGAGTGGGATAGTAAAAAAATCCCTTAGTAACTGATTTCAACACTTAACACTAATCTTAGTGGACTGTCAAATGCGGTTTCTTGAAGATAAAAATACTGTCTGTGGGGCAAGCCAAGATATCATGTTAAAAGACAATAAAGTTTTCTGAAGACTATTCATTGTTATTACACAGAACAGTACAAAGAGCTTTAGATACTATCAGAGAGAGCTTATCAGGGCATTTCCAGAGTATGGCTTTAATTGTGGACTGAGAGTTGGGTGGCAACTTGTGCAAGTGAAAATACAATGGGATTCTTTAATTGTTCTTAAAGGGAGCACTCCACATTATCCATTACATTTTCTGTGAACGTGTATTTTTCAGAAGTCTCTGATTCAGCACATATTATAATGTCATGAAAAAAATGAAATCAGTATTATGAAGTTATAAAACCAAAATTATAAATGAGTAGCAGGTATAGTATTTTTATTGTTTTGTTAATATCCATCTATGTGCATATAATGATATTTCACAGTAGTTTAGAAGAACCGAGGATAATTTGTGCCTTTCTCTTAATCCTGTATTAAGCTTCTTCATTTCATTAATTTCCTCAGAGAGCCTGCAGGAATAGGTATAGGTAATTTCACCAAAGTATCAGTATGTTTACTAATAAAAAAAGAAAAGATTTATTGTAGTTTCCTTGAAGAGATTTTTGACATTTTTTGTTTTGTAACATAAAACTGTGTGTGTATCCAGGTGTAAGTGTATACTTTAATTTTGTAACATTTTTACATAAAAACCCAGAAATACACTATATAAACAGAGAAACAAAATTTAACCACTCTTTTAGTCAAAGCTCTATTTTAGAATCTCAATTAACAACAGCATCTGCAGTGCATAGGATTTCAACTGACACCATCTCTTCAATATATTGTGTTTCAGGGCCAGTTTTGTGATTATTGCAATGCTGATGATCCCAGCAAAGCTCACCCTGTAACTAATGCGATTGATGGAACTGAACGCTGGTGGCAAAGTCCTCCTCTTTCTATGGGCTTAAAGTACAATGAAGTCAATGTCACTTTAGATCTGGGACAGGTGAGTGCATGAGCTACTATTTAACGTTTGATCATTTTCTGTATTTATATAAAAGCTTTACAATTGCAGAGCGAATGTTTGAACTGATGATTTTACCTTCCAGTGCCATGCTTTTTTATGTGGCATGTGTTTTGTTTTTACTAATTTAACTTTACTAAAGTGATTAGCTTCCTCAGGAATTTTGATGATGTGGTTTCTTGCCACAGGTATCACACTGATTCACTGACTGTGTGCCTTCTTGACACAGGCATTATAATTCCTTAACCTGAGGTTACAGAGAGGATTGGCCCATTGAAACTGGGGCTCTACCTACCATTTCATATTCTCCTTTTCCATGGGTACACAGACTTTTCATGATTCATACCATACACTTATTTTTAGACTAATTTTGGGAGTCTGCTTTTGCCTCGGGGGTCTTTCTGGTTTCTTTGTTGTACAGCAAGATCTCTGAGATAAGACAGTTTCTTGAAACAGAAAAATATTGATAGAATAGCCTAAAAGGATGGGACAGCAAATCACTGTAATGTGAATTAGTAATATGACTAGTAACATGGACACTCTGATTTCTCCTGCAGGCGATAGGCTAGCAGTAAAGACTCTGTATCTGTAAATGTAGCTTTTAAGTCATAAGGCCAGATTCTCAGCTGCCATAATTGGGCACTGTTCCAGTAAAATTAGTTATGCCCTGCAAGTTTACACCAGCTGGAAATATATGGCTATAAATACATATTGAGCTGCAATATATATATATTTTTTTGGACAATAGTAGCTGTTTACTGACACTGATTATATAGCACAGGATTTTTTTTTTAGTAGGCTTTCAAGTTAATTGTCAGCAAGGGGAGAAATGATTAAAAAAAAAAATTAGTTTTGTTGTGAGACTTGGCTGCTGCTTTGCTGGGGAACCAGGTGCAAATCGTTTTCTCCCTGGGTGCTGTGGTTACTTCTTTTATGAGGGGTTAATGCTCCCATCCCTCACATGACTGGAATGGTTCACATTTGGATGGTATCTTCATTCTGTAGTGTTTTTGAAACCTTCCAGTGTACCAGCAGTGCAGAAATGCAAGACAACTTAAGATTGAGATGGAGAATTTCAACAGTTAAACTAAACTGCTGTGATTTTTGTATATATATTAATTGCATGACTGACATGCCAGTTATGATTGTTTTTCTTGACTGTACCATGAAAGAAAGGAGAGCTATGTGTATGCTGATTAATCTTTGGGTCACAGCATCCACATTAGCCTAGCACAGAGTGATCAGAGCTATCTCTGAGTTAGTGTTGCTCTTTCTGGTGCAATGTGCTRTTGATGGCTCTGCATCCCCTGATGCTTTGTGCTCCTGTAAAGTGCACAACTCAGTCATTCTTTCCCAGCGAATTGTAAAGAAATGTGCCTGTCTGTCTGGGCGTACAGAGTAGGGACACTGAACAGAGAGCAGAGTGCTATGAGTAGCATGGGAAGACAGTCACCTCCCAGTAAGGCAGGCCTTACCTTCTGAGCTTCTTGCAACCATCGTGGTTTCTGCATGACATAGGATTAGGTTGCAGACTGAAGTCTATAATTTACCTTGCAGTGTAGTCCAGCATATTTCTGGCCAGCACTTATATATCATCATCAGAATCTTGTGTAGCACCCATGAAGCTGTTGCATCCAAAATTACTGACTCCACTGTGTATTTGTACATTTCTTTGGAGATCTACTAACAGACCCTTAAACTTTTCTGTGTTGCATAAACTTCAGAGAACTCTCTTCCTCTGGAGGAAAGATATGGACTGAGTGCCCGCTTCTCGTTGAACTCCTTGGAGACCAACTGATATGTACTGAAATTCTTCTAATTATTAAAGGTTTTCTGGGAAGGAGACCATGTTTTTCTCTTTACTCTGGTACTACTTGGAAAGGTGACTTCAAATTCGCGTACATGGAAGCAAGGGAAACGCAAGACAAGAGGTCAGGATGACTGCAGGTTATGTGATCAGGAAGGGATAATTTTAGYTGGTGAACGGACAAGGGTTTAGTAGGATTCATGTTTTTTTTTCATTTCACAGACTTGATCCCATCTGTGTGTTCAGTCAGTTAAATCTTAGCTTCAGGATCTGTTTGAACTTGGGATTCACTCTTAACATTTTGCCTTGTATTCTCGCACCCCAAATTCATATTGTTGTGCACAGTGTTCTAATAAAGTCCCTATGCACAATGCTAATAATAAAGAAGGAAAGTAAATACTATGATGGAGTAAGTCTACTCAAGCAAATAGGTAAACATGAAGACCCCAATTCACCCTACCCTATTTCAGGGACCTAAAAATTAAGAGCTTAGTCTAAGTCTGTCATGCAGATTTTCTCAGTAGTTAGCAGAGAGAGACAGATGTTTTCAGAGTCCAATTCACTCAGTTTAGGTGAGATGAAATGAAAGTTTTGGTTTCTAGGGAAAAATAAATGTGCTTAAAGTTAAATGTGTGCCTAAATACCTTGCAGATCCACATGCTGTAATACTGAAAAGATGAGGAAGACATAGTTTTCCTCACTGAATAGTTGTCCCATTCTTTATTTTAACACAGAATAGCTTTTTCTGCAAACAAAATATGCAACTTACTGACAAAGATTAAAGTACATTTGCATGCGGAGAAGCAATGACTAAGTTGATCATCAAATATTCACAAGTAGAGGAAGCAGAACTTAGTGCAGTGTCAAAATCTTTTCATTTGCTGCAGTCTTTAAGACTAAGAGTGGAGTCCCAATAGAGCCTTTTGTCAGTGTTCAGAAGACAGCATTTAATTAAATAGTTGCACGGTGATGAAAGTTTGAGAGCTGATTAAAATGGAGTTAAAATAGAACACCCACCCACATTTGTTTCTGGTTCACAAGGACTAGGAATGGTTTTGAAAGTCAAAATCCCTCCAGGATCTTAAATCTTTCTGCTAGAAAAATGCTCATTTTGTTGTAGTTTGTAATATGAGAAAAAGCAAAAACCTTAAAGCAAAAGCCCTGCTATGCTTCCCTTTCTGACCTACTGTACTTTAGTTAAATTTTCTAATCAATCACAGTCCTTCTGAATAATAATTATAATGTTGATCCCTGAGGCATCTCTCCATCCTGATAACATACATATTTATACTGTGGCTATTCCTGACTTGTTTAAAATACTTGGATCAAATAAGTTTTGCTTGTTCCTTTAATTGGTCCAGATTTTGCCAACATAGTCTTCAACATATTTTATGCTTGCAAATCCAGAATGTCTGCCTGAAGTTCATTGACCTTCACATGACTCTCTGGATTGCCTAGTTTTAGCAGGTGTGCCCTCATCTTTGGCTTTCTTAATGCTCAGCAGATATTACATTAATACTCCCCCAGGTATTTTGCTGAACTCTGTGTTCAGAAGCAGAAGATGAAGGTTCAGGATAGCATGATAGTGCATGAAAATGAATGAAAATTAAATGTCTAATCGTTACACTTTGAAAAATATAGTCCGCAGTTTTCATTGTTGCTTTTAGTATTGACACTGCTTTTAGTGTCATTTCTTTACGGTGCTTTTGTGGCAATAGTGTAACGCTCAAAGGCTCAGACTCTCTGAGACCTCATGCACTAATAGATGACTGTTTTTATGTGGTGGTGGTGTGGTGATATTTTTAATTAACTACTGTCATAATTTGAAGGCATACAGTGGAATGTGGTGTCCAAAATAGTTCTCTCTGTCTCTTTGCTCTCTAAGAGAAATAAATAAATATACTCACAAGTGCTGTACGCTCTTTTTTTATTTCCATATTGATGGGAGAAGGGATCTGAAACTGTTTTCTATAGCAGTTTGTCAACTTGATATGAAACATGTTGAGAAAAGCCTGAAACCTGATTTCTAGTTTATTTGTTGGTGCTGGTGTCAAGGAATTCTTAGAAAACTGGCTATGCTGTGAAAATCTTTCATGTCTAGTGCATGTGATCGGACACTGCTTTCATTACGTACGACTTGCAATAGTGCTGTTTTCCATGTTGTTGTTGTTTCCATTTAGTTTAGATTTTTTTGTTGCTTCAGAAATGAACTTTTTCTTTGTGCATGTACATGTGATATACATGGCTCATGACCTCAAGTTTTCAGAACACATGGAATGTGTAAGGAAAATGACTTGTGATAGACCTTATCTTCCATGGAATCAACTATGCTCACTTCATTCACTTCTAATTTTGATTGTTCTGCTCACAGTCTTACAAAGGAACATCTACCATTTCAAGGATTCTAATCCAAGCAAAAGATTTGCACAAAGCACATTAGACTTCTCCTGAGTGTCTTCCAGAAAATCATTGCTTTGTGGCCTGCTAGCTGTAGCCTGCTCTACAGTGAGAGTACAGTGTGTGATGAAAGTAATGCTTTCAACAGATAAAATTCTCAGACAGCATTTGAGATGGGGTCCTTGCTTGCCTACTGATTAGAAAAACCTTTTCAGAGTTTACTTTTTCATTCTCAAACTTGCACCTTTTATGGGCAATACCATTGTTCAGCAGAAACATGAAGAACAGTTGTGAAATCTCTCCAGATAGTTGTTACAAAATGGTAATCATATATTTATTGTGCTTTTTTTTCAATATGCTGCTTCTCCCTGTAGAATCTGAGTATTTTGTGAGTATAAGTGCCTGAACTTTGAAAGAGACAGAGAAGCATTTTTGTTCTTATTTTATCAAAAGAAAAGCTGAAACAGTGAAAAAAAAAAAGAGTGATTTTTCCAAGGTTGATACTTCTGGTCTGCAGTGTGGTTATATGCAGGAAATCTCAGCAATTAAGATAGCCTTTGCTTTTTATTGTGACCTTGCTGTTACCAAGTTCTACAGCTAGATAGCTAAATTAACTGTTAATCAGGGTTCACACCACTGTGTGCACACACACACAGTGGAAAGGAAGGATGGAAGGAAGGAAGGAAGGAAGGAAGGAAAACTCAACCATGAACTTAAGATCAGTGGTGTGGACTGTGAAGGACTTGAGGCTTCTATGTTAGCCGCTGATTAAAGCATGTAAATGTTTTGCAAAAAGCCTGCATATTTTGGCAGATCTTCTGAGTTGCTTTTGTATTAGGTGTTTATTGTGAATTTAGTTTTTATATTTGATCGCAATCATGTGCATAGCTTAACAAAAAATATTTGTTGTTGAGGATATTAATCAGCTATTGCTGTGGTTATTAAAAACAATTGTTCTTCTCTTACAAAAGATCTGACATCATTTGCTAAAATGGGTCTGAAGTTACAATTAATTAAACTATCATTCTCTAGAATAGAAAGTGTCCTGTAGGCCCCTTCTCAGGGGAAACTGTCAAGTGGCAGTAGATTTATCATGGTAAGCTGCATTGAACTAGGCCTCCCAAAACAGTCATTACATTCATTGTAATGAATGTAATCATAGTGCTTGACTATTGTAGATTTTATATTACAGCTGACTGAAAGTAGACCCAAGTCCAGTGTGGAATTGCAGAACCTCTGTATTAATGCCCAGAAGTTCTACAGATCAGCCCACAGGAACCACTAAATAAAGCTTCTGCAGCCCTACAGAATTGCCCCCACAATGAGACAGTCTTTCCTTGGAACCTCTATAGAGCTGGCTCCCTAGTAGCACTGACCCTGCTCTGGTGCTGTGGTTCACTTCAGAAAAGGGGGCTTTTAGGGCTGGGGAAGGTCCAACATTGTCCCTGCAATGACCAAAAATTGGGATGCTAGCATCATAGAGAATTTTATATTACTTCATACCAGAGAAAAGCCCTCCTCTTTCTAAAGGAGGCCAATTTGGGATCATGCCACAAAGCATTGTGCTTTGAAGTTAGCTGATTTTGTCTCATATCACAGTAAGATGAATCCACTTCTTGTGAACACTAGATTAACAACTTTAGCTGATCAGGTAGCTGTCTGACAAATGTTTCTAGAAGTTCTATCAGGTAGTGAACAATCCATTTATTTCTCAGTCACATAGCAGCAGCACATTTTGAGTTAAGTACCCTAAATACAGCTTTTTTTACTCATATGTTTTTCTTTAATATGTATGCAATAGGATGTATTTTCTTGAAGCTTTAATTAAATGATCTTTCAGGTGGCTCTACAGTTTTTCCTTTTGCTTACATTAATAGCTCTAGGTCATTGGCTTTAAAATGTGTATTGGGCATTCAGAGATTTTATTCTCAAAGTGTGCAGGAAAAAAAAGATAAGGCTTGCTCTCCTCAACTTTCCTGACACTATCTTCCTCTGGTTCTTTTTCAACATTCCTTAAGAAGGTCTTTACTCTCACTTCTGGGTCTCACTTCCCTCTTGACTCTTATCTGTTAAACTACAGTCTTTTAGACAGTGTCTGTACATCTCCCACCTCCCTTCCCATGATCAGTCTGTCAGGCAGCTGCAATGGCCAGCTGTTTCCCTATGGGACAGGAAGCCAAGGGCAGTAACATGGCTGGCAGGGCAGAGGCCTCACCAGCCAGGACCCAGTCCCACAGTACCCAAGCAAGGAGAGTAGGGCAGACCCAGAGACTGCAGCCAGTTTCCACCAAGAGTCCAGATCAGCCGGCAAGTCAGTGGTGATGAGGCAGCTCCAAGGTCACACCAGGAAATCATTCCACAGGTCAGGATCAGGTCCAGTGATTGCTGGACAGGTCCCTAGTGATGAGGCAGGGCTGAAACCAAGTGGGAAGTCAACCCACAGTCTGGGGTCTGTATCAGCAGGGCCAGGCACAGCTGTGGTTGAGCTGCAGACCAACACCCCTTCAGCATAGCTCATGTGGGGACTGAACACCCAGGGCTGAGCTTAAATAGAGCTTTTGGGCCCATGGGCAGTGGTGGGGTGTGGATGGAGGCCCCATGTGAGGCTGGTCAGGGCATTTAAAGTCTATTAGTGCACTCAAGGCTCTGACACAGTCCTACATAGTACATTCATTCTATGGTATGTTGTCAAGTACCTCACTTTCAACTTAAACTGAGTATAGTAAAAGCAGAACCTTTCCTGATACCATTCAACCCTGCACTCTTCCCTGTGTTTCCTTTCAGCGCTGACAGTACTACCGTGTTCTTTTTACTTTGGACTATAGCCTTCATGAAGGGATGTTTATCTCCTGCACACCAAGGTCTGAATCCTACAAATCCTTTCCTATATGAATAGCTTCAGTGTTCTGTGAAGAAATAGGCCATATGTAAGAAATAGTTATGAGCATTGAGCTGGTCTTTGACCAGTTCCCACTGGAAATGTGACTGCATGAGAAATTTCAAGATTATAACTGACACTAATTGATGTACTTGCCTGCAGTCTTGGCAAAAAGACTAAGACTGATTGAACCTGGACAATGGACTACCCTTTCACTTCTGAAAGTGTTCCTTCCAGAATACTGGCCATGAATCATGGAGAACTTCTCCCTTCTGGTCCTGCACATCAACTGTGATAGAAAAAGGACTCAGCGTCTCCAATAATGTCAGTGATGCATATTCACAGGGACTGACTTATCTAAGTAAAAATGTAGCTTTTTAGCATCAGTGGCTAGTTAATTGAAAAAGTGATATGAATACTACGCATACAGTGCTAGCTGAACAATTTTGGAAGTCCTGTGCTTATTGGTGGCTTCTGTGCCCCAGACTGTGAAGCTGGCATGCAAAGAATGCCTTCTGTATGGTGTGCTATGTGTCTCCACAAATGTGCTGTGTGGCATTAGCATTGTTATATATGTATGTGGTCAAACTGTTTGGAACACATTCAGTGGATCTAATGTGTCTCACATACTACCCACGTGAGCTTTTCTCTGCACGTTTGCAGTAGCTACTTTTCCAGATGCCCAGAAGTGTAACTAGTAACTGCCAAAAACTCCAGTTTGGCTCTCTCTAGCTGGCATTTTTTTATATCAGTTTTCTCTGCAGAATTCATTGTTGGAGATTGCCAAATTCTGATTGTCAGGAGTGATTATTAAGTCTCTGAGTAAGCGTGGGTGCCCTCAAGTCCCACTGAGAGGTTACTGAAAAGAGGGGGTCCTCCCCTGATCCTCCTTGAAACCACAAGAAATCACAGAATCACAGAATGGTTGAGGTTGGAAGAGATCTTTGGACATCGTCTAGTCCAACCCTGTTCAACAGGCTCACCTGGAGTACGTTGCCCAGGACCCTGTCCAGATGACTTCTGAATATCTCCTAGGGTGGAGACTCCACAACCTCTCTGGACCACCTGTTCCAGTAATCACTCACCCTCACAGTAAAAAAAGTTTTTTCTTAAATTCAGATGAAACTTCCTGTGTTTGAGTTTGTGCCCATTGCCTCTTATCCTGTCACTGGGCACCACTGAGAAGAGTCTGGCCCCATCCTCTTGACACCCTCCCTTCAGATATTTATACACACTGATAAGATCYCCTCTCAGYCTTCTCTTCTCCAGGCTAAACAGGCCCAGCTCTCTCAGCCTTTCCTCATAGGAGAGATGCTCCAGTCCCCTAATCATCTTTGTAGCCCTTCGCTGGACTTGCTCCAGTAGTGCCACATCCCTCTTGTACTGGGGAGCCCAGAACTGGACACAGCACTCCAGATGTGGCCTCACCAGGGCTGAGTAGAGGGGGAGGATCACCTCCTTCAACTTGATCACTGGCCTTCTTGGCCACAAGGGCACACTGCTGGCTCGTGGTCAACTTGTCATCCACCAGAACCCCCAGGTTCTTCTCTGCAGAGCTGTTTTCCAGCAGGTCAGAGCCCCAGGATGTATTGGTGCCTGGGGTTGTTCCTCCCTAGGTGCAGGACTCTGCACTTCCTTTTATTGAACTTCTTGAGGTTTCTCTCTGCCCATTTCTTTAGCCTGTTGAGGTCCCTCTGAATGGCAGCACAACCCTCTGGTGTATCAGCCACTCCTCCCAGCTTTGTCTCATCTGCAGACTTGTGGAGGATACGCTCTGTCCTATCATGCAGGTGATTAATGAAGATGTTAAACAGTACTAGACCCAGTATTGACCCCTGGGGTACATGGCTAGTTACTGGCCTCTAGCTAGAATTCATGCCACTGATCACAACCCTCTGAACTCGGCCGTTCAGCCAGTTTTCAATCCACCTCACTGTCTGCTTGTCTAGCCTGTACTTCATCAGCTTGCCTATGAGGATGTTATGGAAGACAGTGACAAAAGCCTTACTGAAGTCACGGTAGACAACATCCACTGCTATCCACTCATCTACCAAAGGAATTGTTCATTGTAGAAGGCTATCAGGTTGGTTAAACATGTGAATCCACACTGACTACTCCTGATCACCTTCTTGTTGTTCGTGTGCCCAGAAATGGTTTCCAGGATTAGCTGCTCCATCACCTTCCTAGGGATCAAGGTGAGTCTGACTGGCCTGTAGCTCCCTGGGTCCTCCTTCTTGCTCCTTTTGAAGATTGGAGTGACATTTGCTTTCTTCCAGTCCTCAGGCACCTCTCACAATCACCATGACCTTTCAAATCAAAACCTTTCAACCTTTTAAAAAACCTTTCAAACCTTTTAACCAAAATGCATAGGACTTTTATTTCATTTGAATAGTTTGTTATTTTCATGACCTGATCTCTGACAGAAATCAGTGCCATGCTTAAGTTTTCAAGGCTTCATTACAGTGAGAAACTTATGTGCATGCGCGTGCCTACCCTATTGTAAGCTAAGAGACTCATGAGAGAGTGGAATCAGTGGCACTAAGGTGTGTTCTGGAGCAGGTGCATAAACACTTTAATAGCTCTTTTTTGTGAGCTAAGAACAAGTCTCACTTCCTTGAAACCCCAATCCTACATTGGTCCACCTCTAAGAAGTTTAGTTTATGTGCCAAAAGGTCATCAGACTTCTGCCCCTTTCTCACTTTCTTCATTAGTTTATGCTGCAAGTGTAGTAAGGTCACATGTCTGCTAATAAAGGACATCTTTGGCAGACGTTCTTCAGCATAGAGACCTCACTGTCTTCTGGATGATGTGCAATGCCAAACATAGTGGCATCATTCAAGATAATGTCAGTAAGAAGCTTACAAGAACAATTAGATTATGTCGAGGGAAGTTTTGCTGGTATAGGTGTGTCTGCTAATATAGTTTGAGGAGATGTTGTCCTTCATAGGAAGTATCCATTCTGCTGAAAACAGCTGTTCTCTGTGCTTTTAAAAGTAGGTTTATATGAAGAGAGATCATTGTGGTAACTCTTTAAACACATCTTGAAATCTGTAGATTGTCTGATAGATAGCTGGTCTACCAGACTAAAGTCTACGTGACTTTAGTTTTGTTCTTGTTATTACCACACTCCAGAAATTTTTATTCTTCATGAACCAAAAAGGGAGAACAATTGTTAATCCTTTCCTACATGTACTGCATAATGATTGTTTGGAACATACTGCATTTTTGTTGTGTAGGTGTTTATGTTCAGCGTTTAATGAACGGTCATTTCATTATTTTAGTATTCTGTTTTGGGTTTATGGTGGTAGGATGGAGAAAAATATGATATACTTTTGAATATACACATCTAACTTTCTTCCATTTGCAAGTGTATTTCAGGGTTCAAACAGATCTTGGAAATTCCTCTGTTTAAAGAGTTGAGTAAAGTTTTAAGGAGCAAATGGAGAAGAGATTTTTAATGGATCTTATTATAATTTTCATACTACTCATGAGGATGCAATGTGTTGCAGGAAGTTTTCTCTCTACTGAGTTAAAATAAGTATGCATTCTGTTAGATAAAACATTTATTAACAATAACGATACAGAATGATTCCTATTCAATTTAAACAAGTTCTTCTAAGAGAGTCTTAAATTAATCTGTAAGAGTTTTTATAGAAATTTTCTGTCTTTATAGTGTAATATTGTTAATTCACAACAATTAATTATCATTTGAGTTCGCAGATGAAGAAGACATTTTACTCATTGTATTGGATGATTTTTTAAAGTTTTGTTTGGATATTTATGAACCTTCAAGGCCACTGCCTGCAAGAACATTTCCCATCTGAATGAACTTTAATGAACAGGAAAAGTCACAGAAATATGGAAGTGGTTAAAATTCCGGTTGTTGACAATCCATCAGATTTGATCAACGCTGCTAGATTACAACAGCATATGGTACTGGGAAATTTATAGGTCTATATATGCTCTTTCAAGTATGCATTTCCAGAGCAGATAGTTTCTGTTATCAGAAACAAATGATGTTTCTATTTTTAAACTTAATTCTTTATTCATATGAAAAAACTATAAGAATTTTGATTAAATCATATTTCAGACTTTTTTCATTTTTTTTTACAGAGACAACCAATAACTTGATAATTGCATCAAAAGAGCAGTTATTTTTAATGCCTTGTTACATTTTCAACACTCCCTTTGAAAAATAGTGCTTTTCTGTAATCAAGGAAACTTAATTAAAAAGTAACCAAATAAAACAAATTTTCAGATATGAAGAAATGCATTTCCTTTTCTTGAAACTTAATGACTGATTGTTAAAGAAAAAGGGTAAGAGAATAAACTCACTGTACTGTGAGTTTGTTATGCCTTTTTTCACTATATGCCTTATTTCTGTCAGTGCAATGGGATCAAGATTTAAATTAGTGAAATGTCAGCTTAGGATATGTAATTAAAATTAACTTTCAAAAAAACCAACTTCGGAAATATCAGTTGCTGTTCTAGGTCTTATGTCGGAAAGGTTACTCTTTTATCTTTAGCTGGGATTTATTTGCTAAGTCAAGGATTATTTTTCTTCCTTCATTGCCTCATCAAATCTGGACAGAGACCATTCATCAACTTGGACTGCATTCAACTGAAGTTGCCATTTGGACTTTCAGGTGCTGTTATGCATCCTTGGTCCAGGTCAGAACCAACTCATTAGCACCTGTGTGAAGTCAGAATCTGGACAGGTTGGTGACTTAAGTTTTAGTGAAGGATTGTCATCAACTATTACTAATTTACTTTTTATGAAGACCTATCCCCTTTCTCCTTTTCCAATGTGATTTTACAAACCTGTTCTGAGCAGTATTTCAGGCTATGCCAGCACCTTGAGAGGTGAGCTAACGTGAATTGAAGCTTTCCATATGCAACGGTAGTTTGAAATTGCCGTAATTTTACTTTTCCATTTTGTGATTTGCATGGAAGTATGCAAAGTGTGGTGCTGTGAGGCTGTTCTTTAAGCACTGACAGACCTGGTGGAAGAATATGTTGCAAAGTTCCTGATATAATGCACATGTTGGACAGTAGTTCAACTTCACATGCATTGAGTAGTCATGGGGTTAAGCAAATTCCACATTTGAACAGCAGATGTGGCATGCAGGTGTTTGAAGGGCACTACATGCTGAGTCAGCTAAGTTACATAGAAGACTGTTTTGTGCCTTCATTTTGGCCACTGGATTTTTAAATGTTTATGAAAGGTTATAGTCAGGGTGACATTGATGTATAACTGAGCATGTCTCATATTTCAATTCTTCAGCAGTGTGGAAGCACTGTGGAAATGTAATTCACTGCTACTATTTTGCACATGCTTATGAGAAGGTATCACCTGTTACTATATGAGGCCAAACTAGCAGTGTCAGCACTCTGAGTAGCATATAAGTAGAAAAATGTAGTAACTATATGACAGGCTGAAGCAGATGTCATCTGCTTTTTTGGCAAGTGTGTGGAAGGTTATTGTTGATTCAACAATGTGACTGCCAGCAATGAAGTTGTGGAAAAAGTAGTCTGCCTTTTCTGTACACCTCTTCTGTTTCCCCTTGAGCTTTCTAAACCATTTGGTTGGATAAAATCTGGCTTGATCAACACACAGAGTGTTATCCACCCTTGTTTGTATGACCTTAAAACTTAGGGGAAGCAAAAACATTAATGGATGAGTAGTTGCCTGCCCAGTGGGAACCTGGTTTTGACAGGGCAATGCTCTTTGAGAGTTTTAGCTGGCCAGAAGCACGAACATGGAAAAAAATGTTTTAGGAATTTCAGAACTGTTACCCTTCCCTGTGAGGATACCAAACTTCACACTGAATGGCCATACTGGGTGACATATAAGGTTCACATGGCCAGTATCCATTCTCTGAAAGTGGCCAGTAAAGTAGTGGAAGTTACTTAGGCAAAGAGTATCAGAAACTCAGTAACAGCAAGTCTGGCATACAGTCCCCAAACTGTTCAGCTATTTGGCTCTTCTGATAATTAGTTTAGGGGCTTTCGGTCAGTAATTTAAGGACATTACTCTATCTGTGCAGTCATTGTGTGTAGTTTTGGGGAAAAGAATAGTTCTGTCAACAGAGTATCTGCCAT
This sequence comes from Apteryx rowi, assembly GCF_003343035.1. Classification (NCBI taxonomy): domain Eukaryota; kingdom Metazoa; phylum Chordata; class Aves; order Apterygiformes; family Apterygidae; genus Apteryx; species Apteryx rowi. Next base: position 1,685,750 of record NW_020447741.1, read on the forward strand.
TTATTTTGCTTGATACTGTCATCTAGTAAGTCATTTCCCATATGTAGATGCTTTCTGGCTACTCAGCTAGCTAATTTGGTATCACAGGAGGTGAAGTCTGGTGGTTGTCAGGCTGTGTTAAGTAGGCAGGGTAATTCCGATACTTACTAAGAGACAGATGAGAGGGGTGGGTTTTTTTTTTTTTGAGTTGCCTCTTCCACTGACCTAACTCAGCAACATTCAGCAAATCAACAGCTTCTGAAATAGCCTTCAGGGTGCAACACCGACTGCAGTGCTGCCTGGTATGTGTAGATTGGGTCCTGGATAGTAGATGTACACACTACATTAAATGAAAGCACAGTGAAAAAGCTATTTCTTCTGATGAGATGTGAGGTATTGTCATGATAACACGCTCCATGGTGTCCCAGAATTCCTCCCATTTCTCTGTGAGAAAGTTTCACCTTCTTTTGTGAATGCTTTTGACAGAACCATTCTGTCAAAGTTCAGAAGATGAATATGTGAAGATCTAGTCTGCAGGTAGCCATATGATCACTCTGTGCTTGTAGCCACATGATCAGCAAATGCAGTACTGATTAGGGATGAAGATTTCCAGATGTCCATTCTACTTGCTGTTTGCGTCTGGCTCTTGGTGGCCCCAGCTGGTATGAGAGCAGTTGAGTTGGCCCTAGTTGGCAGGTGAATGAGCCAGGCATGGCAACAGCTTTTATTCCCAGTCTGTGGTTGGAGACTTGTACAACTTTGTGATTTGGAGTCTAATAGTCTATGGAAGATATTAGCCTCCAGGGTATGACATTTGTGATGTCTGAACAAAGATAAACTGTACAGATGTATTTGGTGTGAGGACTCTGACAGCAGGTTATTTGACAGAACATTGACTGGTAAATCCCTGCCTCCTCCACCAAAGTAAGAATCTCTTGCAAACAGAAAAATTGAATTTATGTTGTGGAGTAAGAAATTCCAGTGAAGCTGCACTTGATATTGACAATCCCTCAATATCTAATCACTTTTATTGTTACCTCATATCTGTGCCATGGCTGTTTAAATTTTAAATGACCCTTAGAATCAATTAGTATAGCTTCACTTTGTCAGCCTTTCGTGTAGAAGTAATTTTACTGTGCAGATTTTTGTGACCCTAGATTAGCTGATGACCAGATTTTTATATCCCAAGATGCTCCCAATAAGATTTCTTTTCTTAGAAAATCCATTTTTGCTCTAGTGCTTGGGAGGTTACTGTGGCTGTGGTCTATCACAATGATACACAATGAATGATTAAAGAGGATGGATACAACTCTTGGCATTGGGAACCTTGAATCTGATTAAGCTTTTTGAGCTGTTTCAGCCAATAAATGAACTACTAGTCATAAGAATCTCTCCTGAGTTATTTGATAAAAACAGAGCTCTGGGGAGACTTGCTTCTGTTACTTGGAAGGTCTTTCAGGTAGCCAATTATCTAGAAACATTCTTGTAGTGAGGGAACAAGTGGCTCAGTTTACTATCAAATGCAAGATGGAGCTATTCTGAAACGTAAGAGATGGCATTTAACATAATTGTATTGTGGCTTTCTTAATGCATTGAAGCATATTGCTAGGTGAGATAGGTTGATGCAGCTGCCTGGAGGCTCCCAGCAGAGAATCTGGCCTCTTATTTTAATGGGAATGAAACTGTAGAAGTTAACCTTCTTAACGTCCACAAAGAAAAGGTGTTCGCTGAAATTAGTTTTACTATTGCAGTGATTTTACAAAATTCAACACGCTCTTGATAATATTTATATATATTTTGTAACCAGCTCTTCCATGTTGCCTACATCCTTATCAAGTTTGCAAATTCTCCTCGCCCAGATCTCTGGATCTTAGAAAGATCAGTGGATTTTGGAAGAAGTTACACTCCCTGGCAATATTTTGCTCGTGAGTATCAACTCTTGTGTCACTGCTCTTTTATAGACAGGTTCTTTAATTATTTGCAGTGTAGCAGGAAAATCAGCCCATGGGCCTCACTGAAGATTTCAACTGTAGTGAAGATAGCTAATGTCAAGTATATTTCTCCTGCCTGTCTTAGTTATCTGCAATAAGTTAGTGACAAGAGTGTGACTGAAAATGAGCATGGTATTTTGACATATTTTGCAAAAATTTTCCATCTGTTGGGTTTTGTTTTGTTTTGTTTTTGTTCTTTTAGTATATCAGAACTGCAGTGTTATTCATTGCAGTGGACCCTAAGGTTATTTACAAAAATCAAAATGAGATACAAGCAAGGCACCTTGAAATACATGTAGCTTTTTTGTGATGATAAGGGAAAGATGGTGCAGTACCTTGTCAGGCATCACTTAGGATGAGAAATGAGAAAAAATTAGTTTGTTGTTAGTAATTTCCGTTTTTCTGTACTAATATTTGTTTATTCCTGCACTGAGTGAAGCAATCACTGCTATCATTCAGTTAAGGGGGAGAATTTACTTGAAAGCACATGCGGTATTTCTTTGTTAATTTAAGTTAGAACAATAATGTATATTTTCATATATAAAAATAATTTCAATCTCACTTGACTAGACTCCAAAGCAGATTGTTTGGAACATTTTGGAAAGGAAGCTAATGTGCCTGTGAGGAGGGACGATGATGTCATTTGCACTACAGAGTATTCTCGCATTGTGCCTCTTGAAAATGGAGAGGTAAGTGTTTTTAGAAAACTAATGTGTGATATTGGGAGTAAACAGCATTAGTTTTAGAAGTTTGCTCTTTCAATAAAAACCTAAAACATGAAGTAAATTTTCAGTTATGATTGACTGAAACTACTTTGATAAATCAATAACCAGGCACTTAAGTATGTGGTAAGATTTTTGACAGATGAACTGACTCCTCCCAACTTTCACCGTTCCCTGTGGCGGTGGGGACTTCTCAGAGCCACCTGTGTAGATTTTTTGTTATGATTTATATACCTTACTTTAGACATGTGCATTTGAACCTGCTGACCACATTTTCTGAGTAGTCCCAATGTACATAGTATAACCTATTATATAAGAATTCCTCATAGGAGTAAATGGTGTAGAAACAGATATCTACCATTCAAGAATAAGTAACTGTAAGGAATACATAAAAAATGATACTTGTTTATAATGTAATACATGTGTTTGGAAAAGTGCTTCTCTGATTTTAGCTGTTGTTCCTTCCTAGGCAGAAGCTTGACTTATGTTATTTGAACAAATGTTAAACTAGTGGCCATACTGATCAATCTTGGTGTCATTCTCTTTTTACTTCTGATGAAATTAGAATCCAGATATGAACTCCTTCAGAGTTCCTTGGAGTTTTGAGGGTTCGGATTTTGAGTTGTAATTTAAAATTAAAGTAGAAATTGTCTACTAACATTTCTGTAAAATTGTCCTAATAATATGTTTTTAAGAATAATTTCTGTAGAAGTACGTTGCTGGTGTCATCCCCTATTGCATGCTGTATCAGTTTTCCTAAAGGAATTGTACTGTGATTAGACATCATCAATCCATTGTTACATGCTTACAGATTATAGGAGTTATTTGGAAGTAGAAATATGTTATCTCGTCAGTTATAAATAAATGAAAGTCCCTTACTTACTTGTGTACATGCATATTGGATTGTTAATTTAACAGATTCATGATTGCTAGACTGCAGACATCAATTTCTTTAAAAAATAAAAAGTACTGCAGCACTTGTTTTGAATGTCAGATAAGCCTGCTTTCATGTGAAGGGATTTTCTGAAGTAACACTGTGTACTTTCTTCCAGAAGACCATTAATATGCTCCCAGGCACTGGACCTGGTAACAATAATATTTTCCGGGAATGTTTGTGCCTTAACCCAAAAATAAATGTGCTTTGGGAAAGAGCCAAAATCTGATGTTTTTACTCAGGCAAAACTCCCATTGACACAATCAGCTTTTAGTGTTGCTATTTGTGACTATTACTATTGTTATTTCCTATTAAAAAGTGTGTATTTTTGTGCATCCTACCACTCTTTTCAAAACATACAGAGGCACTTGGTTTTGGATGTGTAATATAGGTAACAAGAATTCAGCAGGGTTCAAGACTAATGACACTATTTTTATCAATATCCTGGTTTCAGTATGGAAAGTGTAGTTGCTACTGCAGATACACTCAGAAGCAATAGCAAATTTTTGGATTCTTTTAGTAGTCAAACTTTTGGCTCTGTGCCCACTGCTGCTATGTGCAGCTGATACGTTTTAACAAACATATGTCTACTCTTCTGTTAGGTTGTAGTATCCTTAGTAAATGGCCGCCCAGGAGCAAAAAACTTCACTTACTCCCCTAGTCTTGGAGAATTTACAAAAGCGACAAACATCCGCCTTCATTTTCTCAGAACCAATACACTTCTTGGACACTTGATATCAAAAGCTCAACGGGACCCCACTGTAACCCGCAGGGTAAGTACTCTTTTCACAGGGATAGATTCAACAGTTGTATTCAGCATTTCAGCACAGAATGAACTGAAATTCTTTAGTTTGCAAACTTCAAAACAATCAAAATGCACTGTGACCCACCTTTAAATCTCCATGTTTTCTTCACATCTGCATGTGATGAGAAAGTGATTCGGACAGCACAGAGTTTGAAGAACAAGTAATGATTTTGTAACAGACTGTCTTCTTTCAAGGCTAACAAACCATTTATGAATATTGAAGGGAGTTGGGTGCATCATGGAAACTATAAGGAGCCAAAGTGGAAATTATCTTGCTCCTCAGCTCTGTATAAGATAGTTTAGACCTTGTCAGATTTATTTTACACTGCTCTGTCTTATCTATTAGAAGAAAGATTTTCAGAAATTGTACCTCAGTTTCTGAAGGAACAAAGAATCAAAGGGCATACTGGAAAGGTGCTATCTGACCACAAATCATTTGAGATGCATAGGGTTTTCCTGTGGATTTGGGGCAATTCAAGGGCTTGAAAGACAAAATCCCCCTCCCATTCAGTGGGAAAATGCAAGGAAATTCAGACCCCTCAAGGGAACACTGCACAGAATTTCATATACTTAGATTGATTCCAGACTTCATATTGCATTGTTATTTTTAACCTGTTAAATTTAAAATGAAGATTCAGTAACAATTGGAGGAAATACTGAGCTGAGGCACTGCACAAATATATGTGGGTTTCTGTATAAAAAATCATGAAACTATTCCAGTTACTTGATAGCACTCCCATTAAATACCTTTATTGTCTTAAGTGCATTTTAAGATGTTGCTTACAGGCAGATGTAAATGGAGTACTTAGGTTACTTGGCCAGCAACATAGCTTTAGTGTAAGGAACTTTCCATGTTATTGTGGCCATGGGATGTAGCATAGATGAATAAAGGGTCCAGCGTTTTATTAAATTGTTAGAAGACACCACAAATTTTCATTGTAGAGACCTTCAAAGTCTAGGAAAAGGTTAATATTCTGAAGGAGAGTCTTTGCATTAAACTTATTATAGAAACAACTGAAAACCAGACCCGTCTGTTCTCCTGTCCAAGTAACTGCCTGGCTTCGCCTGTTAATGGTTTGAGTTCATGACACTCTGAATTATCTAAGATATGTTTTATGTCTAAACTGTGGCAGTTTGGCCTATTACTAGTTTTGGACTATTGCTAATTTGACTTATTACTGACCTGTAACAGTACAATTACTATTAGTAGTACAGCATAGTTCTACAAAGCTGTAACAGACTAGAGACTGGATTGTGAGGACTCTTTTTCTGGAGCAAACACTGTCAAATATGCTGGACAGAGTCACAATGATCATTTCTAGCTATGCTGAAAACACTGAAAGCATAGGTTTTGTTTATAATGTGGAAACAGTAAGCACAATTAGAAATTAACATGTATATTTACATAGAGATAGTTCAGAAGACAAAAAGTAATACAGACTGTATTTCTTAGTCCATATATCCTACCTACTGTTCTTCACCTGCCTCCAGCAAAGTAGCTTTATAGCAGCCAAAGAGAGCTAGTAGGAAAATCTCTCAGTCTTGGAGAAGCATCTCTTCTGTGCCAGCCAGCTCCCCCTACGTACAAAGAGAAGGTGTATAGACCACTGAGAGGCCTATACTGTGAATAGAGTGAGCACAGATGGGGACATAACTGCAAAATTTTTTCTTTGTTCTCCTCATCCTGCAGTGGCATTAAAAATAAATCTGCCCCTTTAACTTTTTTCTGGAGGTACACAGAGATCAAGATTTACAACCAGCTCTCCATGCTGCCTCCTTTCTTGGGTCACTAAGCTGATGCTCTAGGGAGACAGGGAAACAACTTCAGAGCTACCAAAAACTATGCAGAAGTTACTATTGAAATGTCTATACTGGTGATATTTGCATTGAATCAGTGATTAAATTTTTATCTCCTATTGCCCAGATGCCTGCAAGGCATGAGGATGAGATACAAAATATTTCAACTTCAGGTCACAAATTTAAATCCAGTGTGAGTCACGACAGCTTTTGTCTGATTTGGTAATCTCAATCTATTTCTAGTGCTTAGTGATCATGACTGACTGAATGGGGAAACCGCGCTGCCCACACCAGCTTGTCCTGTTTGTTGAACAGACCAAGCTCTCACAAACAATGCTGTGACTGTACTTTATGTCTCCATCCTCAAGCTGGCTTTGAACTAGCTTTGAGCTTGGGTACTGGTAGCTGTATAGCTGCTTGGGAATGGGCAGCTACAGCAGAATGGATGTAGTGTGAGCTGCACAAGCCTGCAGACATGTTCTGTTGCTATCAGGTGCCCCATGTGCCTTGACTTTGATTTGATGGGACTAATACTGAAATGCAGACATCAATAGAGGTTTGGCCATTGGCCGTCTAACTTCGGTGTTTTCTAAAGTCATGCCTTTAAAATTCGGATAAGCAAGATTTAACAATGTAGAGATAACTCTGATGTTGAGGTATCCGTCATCATGCAAGTAAAGGAAAGATCCATATGTGCTTCTTGTGCTTGTTCCATAGTATTACTACAGTATAAAGGACATCAGTATTGGCGGTCGATGTGTTTGCCATGGCCATGCTGAAGTATGTAATGCAAAGAGTGCTGAAAACCAATACCAGTAAGTAAACTGAGCATCCCATTAATTTAATATCAGGCAAAATGATATGTTTTCAAATGACTTCATTTGTTAAAGAATGATGTAGTCTTACAGGGATTTTTCATATTTTAAAAATGAGAATCTATTAATGATTGATATGAAAATAGGTAAACAACTATTGTGCGTGAAATCTAATAATAAAAAGTCTTATACTTGAGATTTTTTTAAATTGAAATAAGAATTTTGCAGAGCGAATAGTTTGTTAAAAACCCTTACTTCTTTTTGGAAAACTTGGATTGATATCACCTCTGAACGGCAGAAATTAGAAGGCCAACTCAAGAACAAAGCTAGTGAACTTCCTGCAGATATAGAGCATTATAAATGAGGTCAGCCAAGATCCAACGGTTGTCGATCATTACTAGAAAAAATAAAAACAGAAACTGAATGAACTATATCCTGTTGTCCTCTCTGGCAACAAGGTGATACTTCCTTTGAGCTGAACTGACTGTTAAAATACTTCGAAGAGAAAAGCATGGCCTTTGGTACAATATTCTTAGTACATACATAAGGAGGACAGCCATGAATTTAATAGAACTCAGACAGGCCGTGTTTTTCTGCTTGAACATTTTGTATGAGCAGAACTTGGGAACACTGACTATTTATTTAGGACCTATGGACATCTGGCTTTAACCAACATTTGGTTAGAACAATAGTTGCAAAAGCAGCCATTCTGCAAGTGTAATAAATCTGGCGTATTTTTACAATTATCCTTAAATGCCTTTAATTGTGTGAGAAGTGTTTTCATTATTGTCACATACATGAGCAATCAAACATCAGATGTAAAAAACGTAATTTCTTTTGGCAATGTGAAGTGATTTGGCAGTAGTGGTATATTCATTTCCCAGAATGAATACATTATGTTATTCTAACTTCAATTACAAATGTCACTTTCTATGAATGAGCTTGAATTAAAATAGGTTGACAACTGGTCATACACTTGACTGAAATCTGTAGGAAAGTTTTCTTTTCCTGTGAAGTTTATGATCTCCATATAGATTTCACAAGGAGTTAGATTACGCTTTGTGGTCCTCTGCTATAGGAAAGTGACAGTGAATAATCAGGCTGTCTAAAACATACTTTAAGAGCCTGGTTTATAACAGCCATTGCTCTTATGCATCATGAAACAAACTTTTGTCAGGATGATTCAATATTTTCAGTTGTTTTTTAAAGAAGAGTAAGTGAGCAGATGCATGCCTTTACCCTTTCCAGATGTCTATTCTAGAGAAAAGTAAGTGAAAAAGACATAAAATCTACCAGAATAGAATGGTTATACTTGACAATTGTTTTGTGCTTGGGTATTAGACTACACAGATAACAGAGCATCCCTGGAAGAGGTCTCTCCAATCTCAAAGTCTCTTTGTTAATCTTGGGATTCAGTTACTATGGATGGTAGTAAGACCTAGCCTGTAATGAGACCCTGCCCTTATGTAGGCTCTTCAGCTAAGTCAAAATAAATTTGAACTGCATTTTCTTGATGAATAGTGTGCATTGCTTTAAAAATAAGTGGATGAAGTTACAAACTTGGCCTATTGAGGACACTAATTACTGTAAACAAAGCATAATGGAAAAGTAATGAGGGCATGCATATAAAGGTGATAAATGTTCTGATTTAAAGTAGGACAACAAGCTTGACCTTTGGAATGATGCTAAAATAGGATACAACTTAAATTGTTGTGCGTCACCTTGATTCAACATTCTAGGAGAAAGTTTTATAATCCAGTCTATTACATCCAATTATAAATATTATCTACAAGTCATTTGTGCTAATAAGCTCAAAATCATATAATTAAAGTAATCCATTATGAAGAATTTTAGAAAAGTTCTAAAATGTTTTAGAATTATTGTTTGACCTCTTTACATGTGAGCTTATGTCCTGTCCTTTTCATGTTATGTGTAAGTCTTGGACTGCAATAAAAATGGGGGGAGGAAGGGGTGTTAAATCCAACTTCAACAGAATATGAGGTCTTTCCTTCTCTAGGTTTCAGTGTGAATGTCAGCATAATACTTGTGGAGAAACCTGCGATCACTGCTGTCCTGGATATAATCAGAAACAGTGGCAACCTGCAACAGCTGGGAACATGAATATATGTGAACGTGAGTAGCCTAAAAGATGCTAGTTTAAAAGCAACTTTGACAAATGAGTGAGAATTACTGTAGACCACACATATTCATGGAGCATAACTAACACACTGGAGGTTTTAACACCTGTTTTCTTTACTGAAAAAGTTATTTCCATACAGCAGTAAGGATTAAAAGATTCAGTGAGTATTATTTGTTTCACATTTGGTCTCATTAAACAATGATAATAGTCATTCATTTAAAATATTACATAAGAAAGGTGGAAGCCTTCTTGTAGTACACTGAGTCAACATCTCCCCCCAGTCACAGGTGTGTCTGTTAGCAGACTGTGCATCTCATCAGCAGAGCGGAGGTTATAGTTGTCTTGTACAGCTTCAAAATTTGTCCCTCTGTTGCCCAACCTCTTCCTATTCAGAATCTAGAGAGACAGACTGTATAAATAACTAGATTAATTAAATATGTAAACAGGTTCGCTCACTGATGTCAAAGGAGGACTCTCCATCTGACTTCTAGATTTTATGTATTGTCAATAGAAGGCGAATGTGTGTGTTCACCTGTGTGGTATGTATTTTTTTGCTACTGATAGAAAAGAGAACTACGTAGTACAATACTGCAAACCTCATTTTGATACAACCAAGCTCACTTAGAAAATGGTGAAGTATTGTTGATAAGGTACAACTCACTCAGTCTTTGCTGTATTTTGTTGGAAAGAGAATCTTAGTTATTCATTGTTCTTGTGGTTGTACTTATTATATCTTTAATATGGTAAAGGAACCTAGTTCAAAAATCTGTCTTATAAACTAGGTATTTTAGAAGAAAATCTGTGTTTTGGAAACTAAGCATACTTACATGTTTAAGGAGCCAGTGTAAAATGTCATCTCTCCAAGAGAGTCTTGAATTTATGATCTAATTACTCAGACATATGGGTCTGAAAGTCCTTACAGCAGTAGAGTGCTGCATTGGCATTGATACATGCTTCCTGTAAATTGATGCAGGCTCTTCTGCCTTACTTGCCTTGAGCTCTTAAGCAGGTTCCTTTGACTCTGAACTTCCTGTCTCTGGAGCACTGTAGTGGCAGATTGTTTAAGGCTGGCACTACTCACATGTGTTTGTTGGAGCTTCACTCCATTCTCGTGCTGACGGTCACCCCTCTCTGACCTGATGTAAATGGGCACAAAAGCGTTTCTGATGAGGAGTCCAAGGAAGTGCATACATGCTCTCCTTTCTGTGCTCATAGTTAATAGTTTAGAGTGCCTTAGCCCCACAGACTGAATATTCAAACTGGAGAAGCCCACTGTCCTTTCCCCTGTCTTCCCAGTGTTTCCTTCTTTTACGAAAGAAAATGTAACATAGGGTTAAACTGACAACATGGATCCTCTTTAGATGGGAGGATACATACTGCCACACAGGTGTTTTGTATCCTTCTAGCCAGAAAACAGTGACTGTGGTACAGATGGTGTTTGCTGTCTTTGTGCATCTCTTATTCTGAGCAAATGTGTTGGCAGCCTGCTGCTTTCCTTTGTGTCTGGCCTAATTTAATTTCCTTTTCCTGGTCTACCTTTCCTGAGAGTAACATAGCCAGTGGGTACAAACTGTTAATGGGGGAATCTTATTTGAAAGCCAAATAGATGTACCTATATAATTGGTTTGAGGAATAAACCTTGTGGTATTGTTTTAATCAGAATTGCAGCACTAAGACTGAGGGTTGGGAAAAAAAACAGATGATTAAAACATTTTGTGAGGGTGACAGAGCACTGGAACAGGTTGCCCAGAGAGGTTGTGGAGTCTCCTTCTCTGGAGATATTCAAAACCCGCCTGGACGTGATCCTCTGCAACGTGCTCTAGGTGACCCTGCCTGAGCAGGGGGGGTTGGACTTAGATGATCTCCAGAGATCCCTTCCAACCTCAACCATTCTGTGATTCTGTGATTCTGTGATTTGATAGGGGGTAGGCATGCTGGGACTCAACTTCTGAAAAATATTTGAAACCCCATTTGAATTCCTTTCTTTGAAAGGAAAATATTTTCTGCCAGGAAGAGATAGACAAAGAGCATAAATAATGTCATGCTTTTAAAATAATCAGTTTATAAACAATCATCTACAAGATACTGAGTCAAAATAGCTTAGTTTCTAACTACCTCTGAAATAATACCCTTTTCAGTATAGATTGCTCCTAGTGGTTTTAGGTGATTTGTTGAGAGTATTTGCCAGGTGCAGACCTCTTTCCCTGGAAGCCGGTAGTGAAGGAATTAGAGCAACCTTATTAAGCTTCCCAGAAGCCTGAGATTCCTTGAGAGAAACTATTTGAAAGAGATTGATGAGAGATAGTAGGGATGTACCCAAATTTTTGCTATGAGTTTCCTAGTACTATATGGGTCAGCAAATGACTCAAAGTTTTAAGAAAGTGCTTTGTGAGACTGAAGGAGTTTTTATTCACCTGCGAGAAAAAAATGCCATTATTTTGATCAAAGCAAATAATTCCCTGTCACTGTTAAAAGACATACTTGTGAGCTGTATCTCTCAGAGCATTTGGCCACAGAGACAAGAAGCTTTTATTTAGACAGCGTAGAGAAAGGGAAATGTTCACTTCTATGAACAGATCCTCATTTTGTCCATCAGGTGGGCTGATGACAAACAAAAACCTCCAATTTTCGTTCCACTCTACCCCCCCTCCAATCTTTTTTTTTGTTTTCTCTTTGTGCCTTTTCTGACTTAGTGTCTTGAATCAGCATCCTTTCTGTGTAATGTTTTATTTTCTTGAAGAATTATATGAGTTAAAAAAACAAACAAACAAACAAAAAGATCCACATAGGCTATCACAACCCAGCCAGGTAACCCAGTCTTGTCTCTGGGTCCTCTCAGCAGGTCAAAGGATGTGATGATAGGCTACAACTTTCCTCATCCAGGTTGTTGACAGTTTCTAGGAAACGGTTTCCTTGTCCAAAGCTGTTCAGATGTAAAGACCTAGCGGAGATACAAAGAATGATCCAGTGTCCCTTCTTTTGTCTATTTGGTCACATAGCAAGGCATGGAGAATTAGTTTTGCCTAAGTTATGCTCCCAATTGTGCCAGGTATTTTGTGTAGAATTTGGAAGGATACACTTCCCTCATCATGAAAAAAATAGGGCCAGGGACCTTAACTTTTGTTTTGAGGTGCTCAGGAACTCAGTGCCTTTCAGAGTATCCCCTGGTCCAGATGAAGGGAGGATTTTCTCAAGCATGAAACAAACTTCAGGAATTTTCTAGGAAGGTTTTCCTGGAATACTGGAGCATTTGTAATGAAAAACACACCTAGTATTCAGATGCTTGTGGAAGCCTTTTTTGCTTTCTGCGTTCTTTTAGAGAGTTTCCTGTTGTTCCTCTCCAGTGAGGAAAGGAGATCAGATCTAAGAAAAGGGAGCTAGAAAGAGCTTATGGCAAAACCACAGGCCTGCCTTTCATTTATTCTGCCTGTATATTGGTATAGTTAGTCCATATTCAGAATTATATTGCAGTTCTGGAAGATTTCAGTGAACACGGGCAGAGCTTTACTTTGCTGAATGGAGTGAAGATCAGAGATTAGTTTTAGCTAATATCCTGCTTGATGAGCAGATTAGGAGATACACTAACTGGCCTACAGGAAATTAGATAAATGCTTTTCTGGGTCAATCCATCACCCTTTACTCAAACTGTATTTGGAGGAACTATTCTAAGTGCAGAGCTATTTTTCAGATTAATTCTCTTTTGCAAATAAGGCATGAACATTTGGCTGGTCCTGGGATTTATATTGTTACAGCCCTTCTGCCAAAGGTAAAACAGCAAAGGCTTTTCTGGCTTTAGGTCTCACATCTTGAGAGTGAACTCAGCTGATGTGCATACAAGGTCAATCAATAGATGTACTTCAGATGCTTTCAATAGGTGAATCTCCTAGGTCAGGGCATCTGTGAGGCTAATGTGCCTGCAAGCAAGGCCTCACAGGCATCTCTTTTTCAATCTATATTGAAGACTGCAATATTAATGTTAGTTAGAAGAAATTGAAAGTATAGCAGAACATATCATTTAAAGATGGTTTCAGAGTGTCTGTGAGTTCAATTGCTACCTCTATTTGGCTTAATAGAAGAGAAAAATAAACAAAGGAAATGAGCTAACCACAAACCACACAAAGTAAAATTTTTCACAGCTGAGACTGTAAACAGCCATAAACTAGGAAAATGAGTCATTTCAGTCACCTAAATCTGTCCCCTTCTAGAGTATTTTTTTATTATTATTATTATTATTATTATTGTTTTTGTTTATATTCTTTATATAAACCTGCTTTTTTTTTGAGTCCATAATTCTCGGGCAGTAGAGTGAACTCTTTCTTAAAAACTCTCCATTCAGAAAACAGCAGCTGGGTAAACATATAGTTAGGTTTGTTGTTATCTTTGTGCTTAGGGCTGAGTATGTGAGTTCCCTGTTGTAGGTCTTTTTGTTCAAATATGTATAGCTTATCTATAATTGTTTATTTTAAATAAAGAATTAGTGCACACAGATTCAGCTTAGATGTGTCTTTGGACATGAAAAAATAGAATAAGCATTTGAACATGATTTTGATAGTTTTTAAAAACCAGTTGAGACCATTCTTTTGGAGCTTCCTAGTTCTGCATTTACCCATAAATATGTAATATTGAGATGGTACAACTGTTGCCTCCTCTGACAAACCTAGCAGCATATGTTTTTGTTATGTCTAGATGATCTTATCTTGTTCTAGGTGTGAGAGATCATTTGCTGATAGGTAAATATGTGTATCTGAGCATACTTGAACACACATGAGTGCATGTATCTATATAAATACTCAAAGCTTCTTTTTCACTTCTGCTACGTTACTGAGTTCCGCTGTTATAATGGAAGCTGACTTGAGATAATTACTTTTTCAGCCTGCAATTGTCATGGACATGCCACTGATTGCTACTATGATGCTGATGTTGATCAGCATCAAGAAAGCTTAAACATCAATGGGCATTACAAAGGTGGAGGAGTCTGCATTAACTGCCAGGTAAAAAGGTGGTTTTGGTCAGTTTAACTTAATGACATTTGGAGAAATGGATACTGGAGTATGACTGTGCCTGCACTAGAAGTAAATGCGTTTAGGTACTTTAGTCCCATGTGATTCAAATAAAGCCACACCATTTAACAATTAAATAACTGAAGAAAATCCGTTTCCTGTTACTCTGGTCTTTGTCATTTCCTTGCTTAACAAAGGAGAAATAAAATTTCCCAAATAAAATACCAACTCAGACCAACTGGTTCCTTATGGAAGCAAACACAGAGGGCCTCTCCTTCACTAGCAGGAGTAAAGGAGGGCATGGGCTATATCAAGAAGGAAGCTTATTGCTATTGAAAAAGCATAGTTCACAGAATAAATTTAGGTTGAAGGGACCTCTGGAAGTCATCTAGTCTAACCCTCCACTCAGAGCAGGCTATCTACAAAGTTATATCAGATTGCACAGGGACTTGTCCAGTTGAGTTCTGAATATTTCCAAGGATGGAGATTACAATCTCTTGGTAACTTGTTCCAGCACTTAATCACTCCAGTGGTAAAGAGATTTTTGCTACTGTTCAATAGGAATTTCCCCAATTGCAACTTGTGGTAGTTGGCTTTTGTCCTTTTACTGTGCATGTCTTAGAAAAGTCTGGCCCTGTTGTCTCTGTACTCCCCTCTTAGGTAATGGAAAATTGTAATTAGACAACTTACCCCTCCTTAAGCTTCTCTTCTCCAAGCTAACCAAAGCCATTCCCTCAGTTTCTCTTTACATGTCATGTGCTCCAGGCCCCTAACCATCTTCGAGGCTACACTGGATTCAATCAACACATGTAAACTTGGAGACTTTACACTGTTTGTGTCATTACTGAATATTATGTTATTGTGAAGAGAAAGAATGTCTCTCATCCTAAGTAACTTTTACACTACTCTGACTAATTACTATTAGGAAAGATCAGACTAGGCTCTGAGCAACTTGATCTAACCTCAGAGTTAGCTCTGCTTTGAGCACAGTTGGACCATCTGGTCCTCCTGAAGCCCCTTCCAACCTAAATTATTCATTGATTCAATGATCTCAGGGTCTCTAAATACAGCCAGACTTATTTGGAAGCATGTCTTCCTTTTGTTGTCAACTCAGTCTTCTGAAGAATGATGAGAAGCTGCTGAGCAGAATGTAGATCAGAGGGAAAATTAGCATCAAGTGTATATTCCTATGAAACCTACACATGATGACTTATATATTACCATACTATGCATTTAAAAATATAATTCTATTTAAGCAACAAAATAGGAAATGTTCAGTAAAACTATATAGCGTGTTTCCCATTTATTGCCATAATATAATCGGATATTGTCCAAATGGCTGTCAGAAGAAAGTAGAATTATTTTTGCTAACATGAGTGGAAGAAATGTTCTTTGTCTTTCAATTGACATTTCTATGCATAACTTTGTTCACCCAGTCTGGTAAGATATATCATGGTGGTGCTTCCTGTTAGCTCTTTATTAATGAAAGAACATTTTTCTTAAATTGCTTTCGGGATATAAAAGAGCAAGATTAATCTAAATCTATGAGTCCTGGTTGTATAACTGATGTTGGATGTTTGTAATCTAATTTTGAGGAAATTACATTGGATTAAATGAGTTTACCATAAATCTAATTATAGTATTTTCTTCATAGAAAAAACACATGGATTTTAGTTTACTTTTTTTGTTTGTGTCATGGAAGAAAGTGTTAGGAATGGATGCCTGAATGACAAATTAATAGGAGTAGAAGTGTTGCACACAAGTACAGGTTTTGTTTCTTTAGAGTCTGATAACATTGCCCCATATATTCTGTTCTGCATGTGTCAGATAGTAATAGTGTTAAGTATTGTACTTTCCATGTTCTCTCTTACTTTAATCCTTCCACAACTTTGGAAGGGAACAGAATCATAGTACCATTGAATAATTTAGGTTGGATGGGAGCTCCGGAAATCATCTAGTCCAACCCCCTACTCAGAGCAGGTCTAGTAAGTCAGGTTAGTGAGGGACTTCTCCAGTTGTGGCTTGAACATCTCCAAGGATGGAGATTCCACAACCACTCTGGGAAACTTGTTTTGTTATGTGACTTACCTTCATAGTAAAAAATTGTTTTCTAATATCTAATCGGAGTTTTCCATGTTCCAGCTTGTGTCTGTTGCTCCTTGTCCTATTGCTGTGCAACTCTGAGAAGAGTCTGGCTCCATCCTTTATGTATTCTCCAATCAGGTAGTTGTAGATAGCAATAAGGTCTCCCTTTCGCCTTCTCTTCTCAATGCTGAACAGACCCAGTTTGCTCAGCCTCCTCTTTAATGTCACATATTCCAGTCTGACCATCTTGGTGGCCAATATCTGTCTAGTAATGGAGATCCCCAAACTGGATACGGTACTCCAAATGCAGTCTGACAAGTGTCAAAGAGAGGGAAGAGTCACTTCCCTCAACCTGCTGGCTACACTCTTACTAATATAATCCAGGAGGCTGTTGTGCTTCTTTCTTGCAAGGGCATGCTGCTGCTTCATGTTAAACTTGTTAAACCCATCAGGATTCCTAGGTCCTTTTCTGCAAAGTTGCTTCCTAGGCAATCGGCCCCCAGCCTGTATTCTTGCATGAGGTTATTCCATCCCACATGTAAGGCTTGGCATTTGCTTTTTTTGAACTTTCTGAGTTTACTATGAAACCATTTCTCGAGCTTGTCCAGGTCCCTCTGAATAGCATCCTTACCATCCAGGACATTGACCTCTCCCCTGGTTTGGTGTCATCCGCAAACTTGCTGAGAGTGCGCTCTGTCCTGATATCCGGGTCATTAAGGAAGACACAGAACAGTATTGGTCCCAGTATTGATCCCTGAAGCATGCCACTAGCTACTGGCCACCAGGTGGACTTTGCACCACTGATCACAACTCTTTGAGCCTGACAGTCCGGCCATTTTTCCACCCACCTTATCATCAGCTTATCCAGCCCATATCTCACCAATGTGGTGATAAGAAGACTGTGTCAAAGGAGACTCTGTCAAAGGCCTGGTTCTGGATTACCTGTGCCCAGCTGCATTGCCCTTCCAGCAGATGTTGGAGTGGTTAAAGACATCCATGAGTACCAAGGCCTGTGATTGTGAAACTTTCTCTGACTGCCTAAAGAAGGCCTCATCTACTTTCTCTTCTTGATCAGGTGGTTTGTAGCAGATACCTACTACATCATCTGTGCTAGTCTGTCCTCTGATCTTATGCACAAGTTCTCCACTGGGTCATCACTTGCCCCAGCCCCAGGTGGCCCCAGGCACTCTCAGCAGGCCCAGACCTGGAGAGTGGCATCCGCCTCCTGGAGCTCTATCTGAGCCAAGGGCATTAGCACCCGTAGCTGTTAGAGACTGTGCCCTACAGTGTATGGAGACCATCACTGCACAATATCCAAGTAGCCCCACACAGTCTTGAGTAGAAATGCTGGGCCCCTCTGCACCCCTGCTATGCTAAGCACTGCAACAACTACTGTGTCTCTATCTGCTGCACGATGTGAGTGTGACCCTCCCTAATCAGCAGTCAGCCTTTCCCAGCAGGAGCTTGGATCTGAAGGTAACAGAAGAAACTCCCCGCAGAGCTGGAAGCATAGCCTGAAACAGCGGCATGGACTGAGACCAACTGCAAACATGAGCCCCAGCAGCATCCCAGGTGCCCTGCACACAAACTGCCCCACCACCAGCCCCATTAACTGCCGAGTCCCTGTTCGCAGCCCCCTGAATTGCAGCACTCCCTAAGAGCAACTAAACAGCAAATGGAAACTAGGGGCAGGCGCTTCCTTCTCTGGCTGCTCTGGGACAAGGCTTCCCCCCGGCTCTGCTGGGTCTCCTCTTGTGACTACAAGCCCGCCAGAATGCCTCCCAAGCAAGATTTACTCAACTTGTGAGCATCATCGCCATTGCATGCTCCTGCCTCCCTCAAGCAAGAGAAAGCTTTGCAGCGAGAGAGATTTATTGTCAAAATACACTCAGGACTTTGTTCTGCGATGGCAGGTTTATATATTTTTGTTGTAGTTCAAATTACTTACACTATTTTTTCTGTGTGCCTAAAACACATTTGCAGAAATGTATGTTTTTCTAATGGAAGATCTGTTTTGTGCTTTTTACTTCATTTCCTGTAGACTGATCAGGTTTTGATTTCATTTGATGTTACTGAACTTAGATATAGAGTATTTTAAAAAGTAATGTAGGCCATGAGAAAAATTCACAATGCAGTTGCCTGGATTATGTCCTCATTGTGATGAGAATGCAGTATGAAAGACAGAAACATCTGATGGTAGTGTATAGAAGATTTTTTCCCTTGATTTAAATTAATATTTTGTTAAAATAGGTCTTTTTTATAATGTTTTAAAGTTAAAATCCAGCTTTTTAATTTGAGAATACTGTAATTCAGAAAGCTTTAGAGAATACAGGTAGTTAAAAACCACCGACTGACAAATGCTGTCTTTGTTGCAGTCATATGCTATTTTTTTCTGTGCTGAAGTGATGTATAGGATGCTTAGTGATGTATAGGAATAGCATAAAGGATGTTACTGTTTCTTAATTCTCCATCTAAGTTCCTTTTTTCACCTCATATTCTCCTTTTGTTTTATTTTGCACAGCATAACACAGCTGGTGTTAACTGTGAGAAATGTGCAAAAGGTTACTATCGTCCTTATGGTGTTCCAGTGAGAGCTCATGATGGCTGTATACGTAAGTCCTTCTTTATGCAGTATCTTCTCATAGTGGTAAGGTGTTGGGGTTTTTTTGTGTTTTTTTTTTTCCTATAATCAGGGCATGGGATGTGTCTTTCAGGGAGGAAATATTAAAAGTGCCCCAAAGATGTGGGAGAGTAACTGCAAATGACTTTCTATGTTGCTTTAGACCTTTTTAATGATATTCTTCTCAACATTTGTATCATATGAGCCATAAGCTTCAGAGCAGCAGCAGGGCAATAGGAGGAAGTAAGCCAGAAAAGGTTGCTGAGGAGATAGGATCACACAGACGTGGGGCCCAGCTGCCCACCCCACAGTGAACTGGTATGACCTCTTAGAAGCCACTCTCATCTCCCACCCTCATGACCCTGTTCCTCTTAGCTCTTGATGTACATGTAAGATACCTTTTGATTCTTGGTCACTTGAAAATTTTATTCTATAGCTCAGGTCATGAGGGCTACTCCTACTTTATGCAGTGGTGAAGCTAGTGTCTATAATAAATAAAGCAATAGGATGATTATTAATACAACATTTAAGAAAGAAGAACTGAGTATAGGTATGAGATAAAGGTTGAATTATAAACAGGGGGAAGGAATTTTGTGACAGGTAGGAGAAGGCTGCAGACTGTGTATTGAAATGCATGGGAAGTCAACAGAGCAGGAATGCTGCAGTGATGTTGTTGAATTTTCTATGTAAGGGAGGGTGGACAGAATCTGGTGCTTAGCCCAGACCGTGGAGAGAGATGAGAAGAAGCCACAGAAAGGGCAGTTGCTGCAGTGCTGTGGAGTAATAAAGTGCAAATTTCTGAATTATGAAAAATAAACACTGTAAGAAAATAATATAGGTCTTACTCCTAAGGTATCACAAATACTCCTATGGTATCACTCCTAAGGAATATCACAAAGATTAATTGCTGGTATAGAGTACCTGGAAAATGTGAAATAGCATGCAAATGTTAATTCTTTAAATAATGAGACATTCACAACTGCAAATGAAACACTATTATAGTGCCACTGTGCACTGCTACAGAAGGCAAATTAATTCTTTTCTATAAAGTGCCTAATTGTTGATACTTACTTAGCCTGCAGTTGTAACTTGGAGCTTGCAGAGGGCTGTGAGGAAGGGTCTGGCCGCTGTTACTGTAAGCAGAATTTCCAGGGAGAAAGCTGTGAGCAATGTGCAGATGGATTCTATGGTTTTCCGTTTTGTATCCGTAAGTATATAAATAAAAATGTATCTTTTCAATTATTTTTAGCATGCATTAAGGAATTAACCATTTTCACTACACTTGACTTGGATGAAACATCTGTCATTTTGGATTCTGATGTTTACACATTCTGGTAAATCAGTTGTCATAATACTAAAGAGAGTCTGGTTTGTTTTACAAAGTGGCAGTTAACCTGAAAATCAAATAGATTTGGTTGCATTCTCAGACTTCTGAGTTCATTTAAGACACCTTGGGAGAAGTTAGAGCCTGTCTCTCAATACATCATGAATTCCAGTCCTAAAGCCCTGGACAAATCTTTTAAATATGTCTCAGTGTCTTCAGGCATAACTCACTTGAGCTGGAAAGTGGAACATAGCTGTAGCAAGAGAGAGGGGAGAAAATGGTTATGTGTTCTCCTTGAGGTCTTCTAGGGTAACCCCCCATAAACCGAGTTTGTGGACTTCTAGAGGATTCTAACTCTGAAATAGTGCCTGTGCAACATTGGAAAGAGCCTCCTGGGAGAGCATTAGACTCTCAGACACACTCTCTGTTTTTGCTGGACTGCTGGTAGTTGCTGATATGTGGTTGAAGGAGGGGTTACAGTTTGTTTTGGATTTGTCAAGAAAATGGTTGAAGGAAAGATGTTTGTAAATCCAAAGAAAATAAACACATTGCAAAAATGATGTGACACAAATGCTGACTGCTTCCATTTATTCAAAATGGTATTGGAACAGTATCTAATGCTATGGATTATTTAAAAATGAGATTGTTACTTTTAAATAAGGATATTAAAATGAAGTATTGGGAATTCAGAAAAACTAATGCTTTTCTCATGAACAAATTAAATATACAATAATTGAGAAGAAAATATAATACCAGGGTTGTGGGAGCAGGGAATCAACCTGGTAGCATTTCCAAATGATGTTTGGCCTTTCATACTGTTCTTTGAGAAGGGATGTTTGGTCTTAAATTGGAGATCAAAAGTAAAAAGTTTCTTCTGCTGCTCCTAACTAAAACAAAACTAAACTGAAGTTGGTTACTAGAGTCATATGATTGTCATTCTTTTTGTATTGACAACAGACAACTTCATGGCATGATCTTTAGAGAAATAAATTTATTGTCTGTTTCAAGTATACTTTGTTGCTTCTTTTGTTCTAAAGGTATTCCTGTTTATCCTTTTACTTCTCCAAATCCAAGAGATGCTATGGCTGGTGACATAATAGGCAAGTTCTTTTTCTTTTTTTTTCCTCTTTCACTGTTTTTCCTTGTTTCGCTGTTCTTCACTGTTTCAGTGCTGCTTGCTCTTTCATGCAAATTTATGTTGTAATTTTGCCAGTATTGATATTTATCTTTTAGAGAGGCTTTGGTCTTACCAGAAGTTTATCATATAGTCATGTTAATATTAAACAATTTAGTGGGCTGGTTCCAGAAAGAATCATGGATCAAAACAGGTTTGGCCAGCCTCTGGCAAACATCTGCAGAAGAAGCTGACCATCTTGTTTGTTGCTCTTATGAACAAATCCATCAAGACTTTCTGACGTGTACAACTTGTCATCTGCTTCACAGTGTAAATCTCTTTCTTAAGGCTAACTGCCCTCTGTTTCTGGACTGTCCTCTTACACCTGGGAAGTTGTACATTGCCGTTGGCAATGTATTACTTTGATTTCTAAAAGAGCTACATATTTATTATTTAGCCCACTGCAAAGCTGTCTGAAATCCGTAAAGATTCCTTCAGTGGGTTTACGTTTTAAGTATATATTATTATACTGCAGAACTGAGCCAGCATCGCAGCTAGAACTTAATTAAATACATAATTGTAATGCAATTTGGGACTAATAGATTTAAAAAAGTAGCAACCTTTGTTAGATACTAAAATTGACATTATTCCGCTTTATATCTATTAGCTTTCATGGAACTGGAGTTTATGCTGGCGTTTGGAAAAGTATTTTCTTCTGTTAATGGAGCAGACACTTAAATATAAGCAGACAGTGCTAATCCATTTATGCATTTACAAGTCCTAATTGTTTTCTTGAAGCTGTCTGCAGTTGCCATTACATCCCCAAAAGCCTTATTCTCTTGTAGCCAATTGTCTTCTTCTTTGTATAGCATCAAAAATAATTGCCCTGGCAGGCCTCTGTGTATGCTCTGTTGTATAACCTCTTCGCTCACATGTTTGCAAATCAAACCATATTGAATGTGTTCAAACTTTTGACACTGAAACGTGAAAAGAGATATGAAAGCTTAAGAAAGCATGCAAAAACAAGCTGTGAAAGACAGAAAAAAAACAGTTGAAAACACAGGCAGTGGGATCACTCCTAACTGCCACTGTTCGCAGCTTGTTCTGTCAAAATAAGCTGCCATTGGTTTAAATTTAAACAAATGTGGTGTGCTGCAAACTGTGGTGGAAGATGAGCAGCCTAACCTACTCCTGTTTGGAGTTCTGATCTTTAGAAGAGAGGTAGATCTGCAACGTTTTGGCTGCCACAGCTAAACTTGACCTCTCTGGTCTTGCCCTGTTGAAATCAATAGAAGATTTATTCACAGAATCACAGAATGGTTGATGTTGGAAGGGATCTCTGGAGATCATCTAGTCCAACCCCCCTGCTCAAGCAGGGTCACCTAGAGCACATTGCACAGGATCGCGTCCAGGCGGGTTTTGAATATCTCCAGAGAAGGAGACTCCACAACCTCTCTGGGCAACCTGTTCCAGTGCTCTGTCACCCTCACAGCGAAGTATTCAATAGTTGCAATATCAATACGAAGCCTTTTAACTAATCAGTTCCATTAAAATGAAGAGAGGCTGTAATATATGTTCAGCTGGGGGTTGATTCTAGGATAGATGATGTTTTTGGAAGCTTCAGTGTTTGTATCTGTCATACTAACTTCAGAACAAGTCCTGCATATTTCCTTGAACCTTTGAAGTAAACACAGCAAAGTCAGACATCCTTGGCTGCTAGAGAGAGAGGAACCGAAAGGGGGAACCAGGAATATCAAAATGGAACAGAAAGACAATGCTTAAATAGCATCTGTTTTATATTTCTGTCAGTCATCCTGGGTGGGACGGTGGAGCTGAGTGGAATCTTTCCACCCTTCAGCTTCTGTGGTCTCATAAAATTCAAGTGATCAGCTGCAACTCTTCGACTTCTACCTGTGGCAGCTGGGATCTCCAGATGGGCTCCCATTCATGTACCTATAAAGCTTAGGCTTGTGTAACTTCCAGCATCGTATCAGTAACAGAGTGTATCTTATCTGTGTTAGAGCCGTTAGCTTAAAATAGTGATAACTCCATGAAAAGCACCCATCCAGCTAGTTGTTATAGTCTGCCAATGTGCTTTGTATCTATCACATGCTGATTCCTGCACTGCCCAGCTTGCTGGCTTGTAGAACCAATATACGTGAGCAGATTTTACCTTGTGCATCATTTATCAAACTGCTTTACTAGTAAGCTTCTTGTTAGCCATTAGACCCAGCCTAGCTTTGTGGATGCTTTTGGTCTGAGGTTAAATTTTTAAGTTATTAAGTACTTCTCTCATGTGATTTTCCATTTTAAGATAAATTACTGTTCCTTAAATGTGTTTTGCAAGGGACCAAACTAAATTTCAAAACTATAAATTATAGCATTGCAATAAGAACTTTATTATCAATGATTGAGAAGGCAATTACATTGTAAGTGTCTATTTGAGGATATTTATTTTTGCTGGTAAAACTATGGCTTTGTCTGAATTCCTCATAGATTGCTTTGCATTCAAAGGTAGCTTTTTGGCAAATTCTGTTTTAGATAATACCGGTTTAGATATGTATCTGTCAGGATAATTATCTATTATTTTTCCCTGTGCAGAATGCAACTGTGATGCTCGTGGCTCAGTGGCCAATACATGTGGTCCTAGAGGTCAGTGTCTGTGCCATAGTAACTATGCTGGACTTAGGTGCGACCAGTGTGCTCCAGGTTATTACAGCTATCCCAGCTGCTTGCGTGAGTAATAGCCTTTCCTCCCTTTACTGGCTTTTCTCTCTCACTTCTGTTACACAGAAAAGATTCATTTGATTCCCTCAAACATATTTCTGTCTAAAACTACATATGTAACTATGAAAGTTTCATTCCATTCAGTGCTGGCAACAATAACACTGAAGACCCAGCCAATGGCCAGTATTCCTAACAAGTTCACCATGGCCATCATCTCTGTTCCTATTATCTGTGCTAGCTGGATTAATAGGAGTGTGAGAATGTTTGGCCTTGGTGTAGCTGTATCTTCCTTTTAATATAGGAAATCTGAAGTTGAGTGTAGGCATTGGGCATGCACCTTTATGAGTTCTGGCTCATTCAACTTAGAGAGCATAAGCTTCATTTCAGCTAGTTTGGACTTCTACTATTTCACACACTATTGTGTAAGTTTTTAAAGTGCATTCATAGGTGCTCTTTACACCAACCTTAAATCCTAGTCTAGAAGGGCTTGACTCTGAAAAACTTCCATCACATCAACAATTTTTACTGTCCAAGTGGATCAACTGATCAGACCTAGAATGTATATATAAGTTTTTCACATCAAGCAGAGTAAAACCTGCAGGTCCTGTGATAAAAATCAGCAAGCTACTTGATCATCATAAACAGGGATGTTCTTTCCTAAAAATCAAAAGATTGTTAGTGCTAAAGAAGCAACATGTCCTCAAAATTTGGCTACTGCTGATCACCACAGCCATAACGAAAAATAATCTAACAAGTTTGTTCTCCCTCTTTAGGAGATTGTCTAAAATAATTGTCATTAACCATTTCAAGTTTAGATTCTACCTGAGCAAAGATTAGCCTCCTTTGTTATAGTAGTATCATTCATTTTTGTGGCATTATTCTTATTTACTCTGTGCGTGTAAATCATTAGAAAGCTGAGGCCTTACATAAGAATCTGAAACAAGAAGACTGTCCCATGATTTATTTCAAAGCTTCTTCCTTGCCTCCTCTGCTCTCTGATTCAAAGGTGTGCTGGGCGTACAATTTTACATTTTGTATTTTGCCATCATATTTTTAGGTGCAAGTCTAGTTACAGAATTTGCCATGTTCTTTCTGTAACAATAAAAAATCAAAAAAACAGAAAACCAAATCCCCTCAGTCTGCTCTTAGAATGGAACAAAGTAGAGGAAGAGGAACTTACTAAGGTTCCTGATAATCCTGCTTGTCAATATGATGCAAGTCATCTCAAACCCATAGGTCCCAAGTAGGATTGTGTATAAATGTGAGTTGTTTATTGCAAAGAAAAATCGAACATATTCCAGACAAATAGTTTTCGAAACCTCTAAAGTACTAAAGGTTTGGAAAGTTACTGCTTGGTATATACAGGGTGAACCCTACCAACATTGTCAATGTTTTTTGTTATATAGCTTGTCAGTGTTCTCCTCACGGTTCCCATCACAGCACATGTGAGCCAACAGCAGGGCAGTGTGAGTGTCAAACAGGCGTTATGGGGCGACAGTGTGACACATGCCTTTCTGGAGCCTACAGTTTCCCCTATTGTGAAGGTAACATTTGTGACAGAAAATACTTCATTCTGATTCAGGTTTCCTCCATTTTTATCACCAGGTTCTCCAGGGCATTCTGCTATGTATTAAGCATTATAGAAATCCATTGAAAAGGAGAGAGGGACACACCAAGAGCACATCTTAGATGAGCTTATTCATTGTTCTATATCTTACTTAATGAAGGACATTTTAAGATTAAACTCTTTTTTAGCTGGTGGCACAGGAAATGTGAGAAAAAGTCTCTCAGGTCCGTAGGTCAGTGACATATATTTGCAAATTACTACTTTGCATAGTAAAATAAATAGTCTAAACTAGGTGAAATACACATTTGCACCATCATTATTAAAGATTTCTGCTGGTTTTGAAGTTTAAAGTATTTGAGTCACCCCAGGGTAACCACATTAAAATAAACCTTTGAAACTTAAAACTGCTACATTGCAGTTCTATAGTGCTGTATTCCAGGACTCTTTTTTAAAAAGATCTTTCAATATGTTTTTTTTTTTTTAATTTCATACAGGAATCAATGGTGAATGTGACCCTTCAGGCAGCTTTGGGTCTCATTTTGTAAGTATTATATCTTTGCAGCTAACAATGCATGTTAAGAATTCATGTACTGCCTGTGAATCTCTGTCTCTGCTGAATATATTCACTTCATTGCTTAAGCACCTAGAGCCTGGTCTTAGACTGTGAAAGAATTGCGAAAGCTTAATTGCAGAAAAATGATGGAGATAAATTGTTTCTTGTTCTTTTGTCATAACAGTGCAATTACCTGTTGAGGGTGGTATTTTTAAAGCTTTTATTTATGGAATGTACATACAGTTTATGTGTTCGTGGAGTGCTAGAACACTAATATATATATGCAGATGTGCATGCATGCGTATGCATGTCTCAAAGACTTTGTGGTTCTGGATGGTTATGGACCATTACAGCACCAAATTATTCATGAAAAAATTTATTATATCTTAATAACTGTTGTTATTCTACTATTACCATTATGATTCCCTATTATTATTATTATTACAACTATGGTTGTTATTCATAGTGTATTACCAGAAATCACAGTTGGAGTCAGAAATTATTATGCTATATTCTGTATAAATGCATAGCAAAGAAGATAGGCCTGCATCATTGACACTGTGAACTGAACACAACCAGAGGATAAGTCTGGCAGGTGAAAGAGGTATCTGTGTAGGCTAATATATACAGCTCTGTGTGTCTTTCACCTCTACTCAAAATTGGCTTGTTGGGAGTCATGGAAACTGTGGTGACATGAGCAAACAACCCCACTGAGAGGCGTCCATAGTTTTTATGGAAAAGGATAGATGGATAGAAAGGATAGAAGAAAAGAGTTCCACAGTAAAGCAGAATCCTTCATTATTTGCTTCTGTTTGTTCATAAGAACAGGTATGTTTCAGAGAAATGTCTTCTTTGAGCTTTGTATAACTATTTTTAAAATAATTGAATAAATGGACAAGTCCCAGAAAATAGGGAGAAGAGACAGAACAAATAGATGTGCCCAAGTCAATTTTACAGAAAGAAAAACAGACATCATGCCTGTTTCCCGATGCTGCACAGAACTTAGGGTGAATTAGAACACAAGATATCTAGTCTTAAGAGTACAGAATCATTTTTTTTCTTGGTATGACAGTGCCATTATTTTTAAAAAATTCTTAGTAATTCTAACATTTTGGAATCTGAACTGGTTCTCTTTCCCACCCTCTTTTCCATTCTGTCCTCTGAAGAAAAAGGAAGCAATAAAGGAAAGAGAAAATATTGAAATGAATGACTATTTTTAAGGAAATTCATTTTTTAAACTTTCTGAAAAACAATTAATACTTTAGAACAGTTCTAATAAGGCTATGAAAGAGTTGGAAAGTATGTCTGCTGGGACATTTAGGATAGGTTAGGTAGGGAAAAAATAGGCAATGTGGAACAATCTTGTACTGGTATATGGGACAGAAAAATCGAAAAAGTCTGAATCAGCTTCATTGTGAAAGTCAGTAAACTGCCTGAGTTGTTACAATATTAGTATTTTCTTAGTAGCAGTGGGAGAGGACTCCTCTTGTTCTCAGTGACTTTGGGCAGTTTAATATGCAAGAAAGAGCAGTATGTTTTTATTAAACATATGAACTGAGATTTTCTGAATACTTACTGAATTCATATAGTAAAAGTTCTCTGTTTTGTGAAGATAGGATAGCAGAGAAAGGTTCTAATTTCTTTTAAATGCTGTGTGTAATGACAATCTTTCGGGGAATAGAACGTACAGCAACTTGGTCTTATTTTCCTTAGAAAGCCATTGTAGGAAAAAGTTGTCAGTCATGCTTTATTTTTCCAATAGCATGCATTTACTAAGTGTTTTTTGTTTTTTTTTTGTTTCTAATTTTGATTCTGAAAAGACCCATATTGACTTATTTCTGTCATTAGGGCTATTGTCAGTGTCTTCAGCATGTTGAAGGTCCTACCTGCAGTAAATGCAAACCCTTGTACTGGAACCTGGCCAAAGAAAACCCTGAGGGATGTACAGGTACAGCTTCACGACTTATTTCTTTGGTCATGAAATGTGTTAAGTTCTTTTGAAAATGATCTTTGTTAGCAGTGGCCATCTTTGATGCTTAGTGACTTTAACAACTCTTATTAATAGTGTGTTTTTCTTAGTGCTTAAATTTGACACCAAATTACTCATGAAACCAGTTATTTTTAGAAATTAGACCATTATTCCATGAGTGCTTAATAATGCTGGACCGAAGTGTACTCTGAGTTACATTGATGTGTATTGCAGAGGCAGGACTTTTTTCCTTAACACTGAAACCAGAATTTGGCTCATTGTTTGGAGAAAAAGATGCTTATTCATTAATTATCTTCTCCTAGCTTGCAGAGGGATGAAAAGCCTTCTTGTTGCCTCAAAGTCCGACAAATCTGTTATGGTTTAAGCCTATGTAACAATGATCACTTTGCAATTTTCAGTGTTTGCTAACTTCAGGCAGAGAAGAATCATTTTATCTTCAGAGCCCTATTTTTTCTCCCCATCTATTTCTTTTCCAGCAGGTTACACAACAGCTACCTAGATGAGATGAGGAGCCTCAGAGCAGCTACCAATATCATTACATTTTGGCTCTAAATACTGCACAGTCCAAACATCTCCTCAGAGATTAATTACTGCACCTTTCATGCAATTTGTCTTCTCTGCCCTCAGCCACAGAGTCAATATGGGGTTTCACAAAACCTCATTGTCAGCATAGCTCATTCCTGCAATATTTCCTTAATTTATATTTCATGCACAGAGTTGTACTGGTCCCAAAGCAGCACTGCAAAATAGAATTGCCAGTCAGGCTGGAAAACACAGTTTTGCTTCAGTCATCTGAACGTTTCTAAGAAAGAAAGACAACTCCAAATCCAAACTCAAGCCTGTTTCTGTTAAACGCAAGATAGACTACACTAGCACAAGTCAGTAAATGACACACACACAAAGTCCTCATTCTTTCTCATTTTCTTTTTCTTCTTACCTTGTGCCAATATCTATTTGCTATTCTGACCCTTCCAGAGTAAAATCCACCTTACTGCACTGTGACTCACCGTTGCAGATTCAGCATTTTTTTTCACCTCCAAAGGATCCTGGAAAGATAAAATGCAGATTATCTTTTTTCTGTCTTTGCAGCATGCCAGTGTGATGTGAGTGGAACATTAAGTGGAGTTGGAGAATGTCAGCAGGTAAAATGAAATTAATAGAAAGACATTAATTAAATAGGTTTCTGTAAAGATAATTGTTAAAACATTTGCAAGATAAAAATGTCAGAACTGATTATTCTTTTATACATAAAGTGACTGGTGACTTTCTAAAGTTGTATAAAAGTTCTGAAAATTTTTCATCACCTTGAATGTATGTACTTTCTAGTCTGCTCATTAAAGATGATGAATGACAGGTGATATGTCTTGGTAATATTTTTTGTTGAGATTAAAGTTTTTACCCTCTTTAGAATTAGAGGGCATTCAAAATATTGAAAGAATGAAGTTCTGAAAAAGGTGCTGAAACATTTTTGATCAAGTTGTTTTTTCCCAGGAAAATGGACACTGTTATTGCAAATCCAATGTTTGTGGAGATTCCTGTGACACTTGTGAAGCTGGTTGTTATGCTCTGGAAAACAAGAATTATTTTGGCTGCCAAGGTAAGATGAATAAGAAACATTTCTAGTAAAACATTTGCACTTAGCACAAAACTCTCTAGAATTCCATAGGCTGTATTTTTTAAATGTGGATGCATTTGTTGCATCACTCGTGTTGAATCACTCATTTTGCACTGTTGCTTGTAATTGCTTGTAACATATGCAAGTCTCGGTTGGTGGAACTGGATGTGTTCTGCAGTGAAAATCTCCTCGGTTAGAATTTCTAGAGTCCTTCCACCCAGTTAAAGCATGTTTGCCTTCCAAGGGGAGAGAAACCATGGCACATGTACATAGTACATAGTTCCCAGCCATTTCTGTGGCTCACTCACTTCAGAAAATTGGTTCCTGCCTCACTGGGCTCAGCGTGTCTGAGGCTCTCTTGTGGCGCTGTCGAAACCTGTTGTGGCATCGTGCTGAGGAGCTGCTGAAGCTTGCCCAGCACAGAACCAGCGCAGGCCTGGGAAATCCTGGGCTCTGTGCCTCCCCTTCATTCGTGCGCACGTGTTTCGGCTTCATTCATATGGCTTACCTCACTGATCTATTATACTGTACTTCCCTGTTGAAATCTAATACCCCCCACTTTGAGAAGCAGTCAGGGGTTTAAATGAAGTGGAAAGTTTAGTGCAGTGCATAATACCCAGATAATCCTAGCAAAATATGTAAGTATTGTTGCTAAAGAGATTCCCAAACAAGATAACTGAAAGTTGTTTCTTTTCGCAATCCTCCACCCAAGATGTGAGACCAGGGATGTTTGATTTTCCTCCAAGTGTTAGTGACATCAGATACCTGTAAGAGTGGCAGCTCTCTCTTCTGCTTAGCTATTTTTTAAGGTCTGCTGCTGCAATAAAAATTTAAAATGTTGCAACAGATAACTAGCTTGATTTTCTGCAGATATTTATGCTTATTGCTTTAGGCCCTGGCTTAAAGTGTTTTGAACCAGAGCCAGGTGTAGCTATGATGTGGAGAAAGTGGTCATTCCTCTGAAGAAGGTGTTTTGAGGGACGTAGGGCTACTTCAATTGTTCCCTCCTTGCTCCCCTCCAGAATTTGAATTTGTTAAAATCATTGAAAGCACTTCCACAGACTTCACTGTGCTTTGCACCTGTCCAGTGATGATATAAGAGATTTATTTGTAAAACATTGAAGTACTTTTAGCAATCGTTTTATGTGTGCACAGTTAAAAATAATGGCTAGCTTATCAAACATAGCTTTCATGCCTAATTTTCAAACCAAGGATCTAATGAAGGAGATCTGGAAATGTGGCATGGTTTATTACTTGTGATTAAAAAAAAAATCTGGCTTTTGTCACATTAAAAGAAAAAAAAGGAAAACAAACACAAACATGAGAATCCAGGAATAATTGCAGTTTATGCACATGTGTTAATGTGTGTTTGAAAAACTCCAAGGGGAGTCTAAAGGGCTCCGTAAGGAGGAAATGAGTTGATAATGGTGTTTAATTAGAGGAAGCGAGGTGTGTTTTTTGGATAACATTTATCACTTTTTCTGATGGGATATCTGGCTTCTGTTCTTTGCCTGACAGGCTGTCAGTGTGATGTTGGAGGATCCATCAGTTCTGTGTGCACTGAGCCCTCGGGCGCCTGCCAGTGCAGAGAACACATTGTGGGGATGACCTGTCAGGAGTGAGTCTAGCTGTAGCAAACAGCTCATGCTTCAAAACAATCTTTTAAAAATGCCCATGAGTTCCTTGTTTTCTTTTCACATGAGATTCTGGATTTGTTGATTAATAAGCCAGTAAATTGTGG
Source organism: Apteryx rowi (assembly GCF_003343035.1). Taxonomy (NCBI): domain Eukaryota; kingdom Metazoa; phylum Chordata; class Aves; order Apterygiformes; family Apterygidae; genus Apteryx; species Apteryx rowi. The sequence continues at coordinate 1,717,269 of NW_020447741.1, forward strand.
TATTATCTATAGATTGTTTTTGTTTGACAGTTTTCTTTTGTTATTTTAATATTATATGTATAGATTTTAAACTTGTTTTCTTAAATAGCCAGTAGCTATTTTGCAATAGCATTGCATGTATTTGTATATATCTGTATTCATTAAGAGTTATATAAAAAAGGTACAGCTTTTTATCTGAAAAGACAATGTAACTGGAAAGAGAATTCTATTACCTCCATCTTAGCTGCTGTCAGGAATTTATAAACCAATGCTATAACGATTTCTCTGTGGTCCGTAGACCACTTCCCTTCTGTCGCTTCTTTCTCTTCGAGGTAGATCATAAGCGATTGGTAATGCTTTCAGGTTACAATGGTGGATGGAAGCTTCTTGCTAATCTGAGTAATGACACAGACCAAAATGCTGGATGTAGAGGTGATATTCAGGTAACAAACTGTGTAGAAATGTCATGCATTCATCAGGCTTCTTTAGCTTACATACTGGTGAAATGAGAGCTCAAATCAGAATGAATTTGTGTTAGCTGTTCAGTGATGTGATTTAGGCTGCTTGCGTAAAATGTCTTTCCAAAATTAGTATCAGATGTTTGGTCAGTAGTTATATTTGTATTTTATACTGGCAAAAATGCCCAAGCTGACAGTAAGAGCAAAAATTAAAAGATTCAGAGAAAAGGAATAGTCCTTGAATGTTACTCTTTTTCTCTTTGTAAGGCCTGAAAAAAACTACTTTTTCCCTGATCTGCACCACATGAAGTTTGAGATTGAAGATGGTACTACTGTCAAAGGAAGGGGAATTCGTTTTGGTTACAATCCTGAGGAATTTCCTGGCTTCAGTTGGAGAGGTTATGCCCGGATGTCCTCTATACAAGTAAGCTGGTAATTGGATCTGAGCTTTTGGATTAAAAACACAGTCTTTGGGATGTGTGTCTCCATAGTACTGCTGTGTATGTGCAAGGTCATGGAGGAATCAAAATAAATGACAGGATCTCACTAATCTCAACACTTTGGCACTGTATCACTGCTTGGATTAGTAAGTGTTAGTATTATTGTGAGTTCTTAGTTGCTACTGCAAATATATATTCTTCAGAGACATTCTTAGAGTTTTGTGTGTGTGTGCATGTGTGAGAAATGTGCATTTTGCCATAGGATTAAACAAAAGAATAGCTTTAAAGTGTATAATACTAACTGCAGAAATTCTTGTTATGCCAAGGACAGCAGAAATACTAGAAGGTTAATGTTTGGCTAAATGATTTGGGTTACTGTAGTAGTCTGTGTCTATTTGATTCTCAGGCATTATCACAACACTGTTTTTGAAGCCTTCTTATGCTTGCAGCTCATACTGGTCAAGGGAGAAAAAGGCACCAGCTTTATTAAGAGTGACACCTTTACTTTGCAGCAAACAGGCCAACATATAATTCAGTAAAACAGGATGTGAGCAGGAGTGCATTGGCAACATCTTTTGTTTCCTGACAATCTACAAATAAAGTAGACAACAACAGAAAGAATAAATAAATTAAATACGTTAAAGGAAGAAAGTCAACATAATTTAATTGTGTGAGAAGGGATCTGTCTGACTTTTGACTGAATTACTGAGCAAGGGAACCAGGATTTTAAAACAGCAAATCTGAGCAATAAATGGTATTTGCTCACTCTTCTTAAAAATAGTACTCTATTATCAGTTTGATGCTGATTAGATTTTCTAGTCCTGGGGTATTGTTGTGTCCAGCCTTCGTAAACTATAAGCTGAGACATAAGCACATAACCAGTGTACAAGCATAGTCATTTTCTTTCTGCTCTTCATTTTTCACTCTTTCCTCCTTGTTCTTTTCTGTCTTTTTTATCCCAGAGTTGTTTTGTTGGCTCTTCAGAATTACTCTACATTCACAGAAGGCAATGCTTAACAACTATGATTTCCTAACCTCTGCTTTCTAACTCTGCTCCTTTTTGCATTTCATATCCAATTGGCAGAGGCAGAGAAAGGGTGTAATCTCCAATCCTGCAGATCTTTACAAGTGTGCGTTACTATGCTCAGCTGAATAAAGCTTTTCACTCATATAAGTAATTGCCAACCCCAGCCCCTCTACAATTAGATCCTTGCATAGCTGAGATAGTTTCACATTCTTCATTTCAAGGACCATTTATAATTTTGACGCAGCTTTTCGGTGTCTTGCAGGACCCTGAAATATTCCTCCTGACGTTTCTCTTGTGAAAGACAAATAGTGTTATACTATCTATCACAAGGAAGGCTAACATAACAACTCTTTTTGAAAAGAAACTATTTCAATACAATTAAAATTTGTTGAGGTGCAATAGACTGGACTCTGTGTGACCTCAGTCAAAGTCGCAGGTGTCCTATCATGCTGCTGGAACGGGAGTTCCATTAGAGAAGTCTGCAGTGGGGCTCAGATTTTAAAGCATTGGCCAAAGCTGCCTAAGTTTGTGGCAGAGCTCAGAGAACAAATTCTTCCCACTTCCTGCCTTTGCTTGAAGCCAAGGACTAACATTTCTTTCTCCCTCACTTCTCACATGTGTCTGCTTTTCTTCCCTTCACTTGTGTCTTCTGGACTTCCCCTAAAATGCCTAGAAACCGTTTTGTTAAGCCTTCTGAAGCATGTTTTTTAATTTCTTTTGCCTTTTCTTTTTTGTTCTTATCTATTTTTCAAGTGTCCCCCAGTGCCTATCTTATCTTTATTCCCTTCGACAGTCATTTCTCTCCACTTAAAACAACAATTGTAAAATCTTCCCCCACTTGTTCATATTTTCTGTTCTGTTCCACTGCCCTTCTGTGATCCCCTAGATCTTACTGTCTAGTGTTTGTAGATCTCAGCCCTGTCATCTGTTCCAGGTCAATCTTTGCTTTCTGCTTTGCTTTTCTAGTAAGAAGGAAGAGGTCTCTACAATGAAGATCAATTTAAGAATACACATTCAAAGTAGCATATGAGAGCTGTCAATCTAGCATTTGTATCAGCTTGTATTAGCATTTGTCTAGCATCCGTATCAGATATAAGAGAAGAAGAGGCTTTGTGCTCAGTTCTCAGAGGTGTGGAATTTAGACCACCTGTGTGCTTTTGGGGGAGCAGAACTGACCATGATGGTGGGGAGCTTACGATATCACCAGTGTCTTGGAATGGGACAGAGAGATGATTATGATGGGTGAACTTTGAGGAAGGGAGATTTCTCATTTAGAATGGGAAGAAGGAAGCCAAACCCTTGAGGTTGCACCATGCCTATTTTTTCCTAACCCACCAATGACCTTTGAGGATGTCTCTGCCAATTCTGACTAAATTTCTGTCCTTGACGCTACTGCTCTGCAAGCTCTGAATAATGGGCTAGGTGAGTTCTGTCTTCTGTGGGCGGCACTGCCAGTCAGTGGCTGAGGAGGTTCAAGAGATGTCAGTTCAACCACAGGGCAAAGAGAGAGCCAGAGTATCACAGCTGTAACAAACTAAGGGAGCTGGTGGAGGAGCAGAAGAAATTGCACTGACTGCCTGAGGCCTCTGCATGCTGTGAGATGTGTGTCAATGATTCTGGCCTACTGCTCAGGAATCCAGGGGTACGGATGGCCCTTGATACCATGTGTCTCCTCTAAGGCACAGGAGGGGAGAGTAGCAGTAAAATACTGCCTATGTTTCAAGGTGCAATATCAACATGCATCTTAGGTCAGCCCTTCCATGTCTCTCTGGATGAATTGTTCCTCAATAAGGTGTTTTATTTCACAGGAGTGTTTTGTTCTATATTCTTTTGTAAGCTGCCCAAGTCTTTCTTTTCTGTTATGGAGTTTGTCTTTGCCAAATGGTTTTTCTTTCTCTGGGTGCTAGTAACAAATAATATACTTTCCTTTCCTCCTTTTTCCCTTTCTTTTTATTTTTGCCAGCCAGAGGTGGTTGTACCTGTCACTGTGACTTCCCCTAAGCTCTTCCACCTAGTCCTCCGCTATGTCAGCCTGGGTTCAAAAAGCTCTAAAGGGAAGATCTCAATTGCTGAGGGAAAACATTTTGGCCCTAATTATACTTGTAAGTGAATTAATTTTCTCACTAGGCTTACCTGTCTTCATCTGTCATACACTGGTATTGCCATTCCACTATATACTTGTCTGCATGTGTATTTTTCTTGTAGGAATTTAGTATGGTGCTTGCATGGCTTCGAGCTGTTCTCTATTTGGCACTTTACGGCTGTTTTTGTTTATTAACTTCCCTTTTACAGAACGAAGTGAGGATAACTTTGAATGTGGAAAAATCAAACCTCTACTTATTTCACGTTATCCTGAGATATATTAATTCTGGAAGTGCAACATTATCTGGCCGCATATCTGCTTGTCAATCTCGGCCTGAAACAGGTAGGTACAACTTAACAGCACAACAGAACAGATGAATGTTAGATCAGAGAAGCCTTTCCGAGCTGCAGCTGAGTCAAACATGTAATGTTGCTTAAAATGCTTTTTTTTTAACACTGTTGGTGCTTTTGTGCATTTCCTGATATATTTTGTTGTAACTGATGTGGCTGTGTTTGCATGAAGCCTCTGCTTACAGTATTAATCGCTTTTTTTTAAATGTTTGCCAAATTCAGTACTTTCAGTTCTGCATTTGGAGGCTCAGAACTGTAGGTTTTAAGAAGCTTTTAATGAAGAAATAACAGTGCTTATCTTCATTTAGTTGCCCTTAATATTTCAGTTTAAAGGTGGCTTCTGTCTCCATTCCATCAGTAACATTTATTTAATGATGAACCCAATCCACAAAGTTAGTTCTCAGCAACATGTGATGTCATTGATTGAGGTTTTGGGCCCTGAGAAGAAATAAGTACTCCAGATCCTTTGAGTGATAGAGAAATATCAAATCTGTATTCAGAATTATCTCTTAGTCTGCCTACCTTCAGCATATTCTGCGGGAGCGAATGCAGTTTAGTCATAGATCCTTTCAGTAACTTGGAAGAGACAAAACTTAGATTGACAGATAGCATGTAGCAGGGTGGCAGCAGTTGGCAGTCCGGTCTGGGTTATATTGCCTGGGAGATAGGGAGGCAAATGGAAGTACAAGCTCCTGTCGGTGTCCAGGGGCTTCAAAGAGAAAGGCTTTAATATTCATAACAGTTGATCCTCATGTCTCTTCTTTCGAAAGTATACCGCAGCTATGCTTCTGTTGTATATTATCTCTGCCCAGAAGTCACCTTCAGTTACTGTTTGTAACCAAACATTTTAGATGCATTTGAGAACCTCTTGTATCTGAAATATCTGCTGACAGTCACATGAGAGCAGGCCTTCATCAGCTGAATGTGTCACGAGTCAGCGCAGAGGCAGAGGGAATGGAAAATAGTGGAAGTGGAAAGCGAAGTGAGCATTCCAGAACTTCGCAAAACTGGCCGTGGCGGGGGAAGAACTCTGCTTTTCTGGACCAGTTTGCTCAAGACTAAAAAGAACAGAGAGGACAAGAACTGCATAGCTCTGTAGCTTACTGTGTGTCATAGGAGACACTATTAATGCATACTGAAGGAAGAGCACTGATCAGCTCCTGTTAGACCAAGTTTAATGGATGAAATCATCAGTCCTGAGCACTAAGTTAGCAGAGACATTTTGCAAAGTCCCTTATTTTTTTACTTTTATTTTTTTGACAGGGGCTGCTCAGAGCAAAGAATTTGTCTTCCCACCCAGCAAGGAGCCAGCTTTTGTCACAATCCCAGGAAAAAGCTTCACAGAACCTTTCTCACTGGTTCCAGGCACATGGATTGTCAGTATAATGGCAGAGGAAGTCCTCTTGGTAAGAAAACAATTGAGGAAAACAGGTGCTTGAAGCCTGTACGATAGTTTTGCTCTGGAGTTATTTGCCAGGAAAAACTCCACAAGGGATTGAAATTCAGCATTAATGAAAAGAGTACAGCAGCAGAATATCATTATGAAAATTTACAGTTCTGCCTCTTATTTCTTTTTTTTTCTTCTGAATTTCACCTGCTCTAACTTTTTTATGTACTTACAGACTTTCAGTCTACCTGGAATCTATACCTTCAAAGGATAAAATAATGTTAATATGAAGCTCAATTGATTGAGCACAAAAACTCACAGAAATTCATAATCTCATATATCTGAAGCTTGGCTTAGTTGCAGATGATCAAGCCTGTAGTTTCTTGGCAAAGATTCTTCAGAAAAATATTATAAGATGGGCTGCATAATTGGCAGGTCACTTTCTAAGTGTTGCTGTCCTCCTTTCATTACCTTTCCTTCACTCACTGAAAATTTGAAAGATTATCTATGACAGCAGTTCTGAGAAATTACGATAAAAAGACAGAATGTTTCAGGTGATCATTTATGAAGAACCTTAAAAATGTATGATTGCAAAGATATCACACAAATTCATTTGTATATTATTTAGGGTTAATGAGTAGCCAATGTCGTTAGTCATGAAGCCTGGGGCTCTGCTAAATTTGTGGAATACCATGTAAAATGTTACTAGAGGGTTTGCATACATATTTCTTGCTGAAATTGACAGTAGTTATTCTGCCCGTTTTTCTACTAACACCTTTTAAAATAATTTGTTAATGATCTTAACCCAGCATGCTTGCTTTTCATGATAAAAGTTTTTATAAATAAGCTCTAAGATGTTGATTTAAGTGTGAAAGGTAGAGCCAAAATATGCCATCTTCTGAAACATCTTCTGGAATGTTTTTATACAGACAGCTGGGATATGTGCATCTCCCTTGCAGAGTCAAACACAGCTGAGCTGTATGCATGGGAATTGCAGGCATGGGTGAAAACCGTGCAGAGCCAGCGGTGCATACTAAACCTTTGAGGCATCTAAACTCATGCCAAATGGCTCGCTCTCCCCCTCTAGTGACTGGACTACTTAGAGGCTTATGATCTGCAAGGCACAGCCTAGCAGTAGATCTGGGTTTCTTAGCTTAAAGCTTAAGTGACAGGGAGCTGTACTGGTAGATTCTGAGGCCCTGGCCTTCATGCTTCCTGCCAGGCACAGATACGATGGGGAGGCTCCTGTATGAGGACTGTTTGGTACAACACATGATGGTAGAGCAGTTGCAGAGATTCCCTGCTCACAGTGCAGCTGCCTTCATCTCGTCTCTAAGAAGATATAATTAGAATTACTGAGCCATGTTATGGTGTCATTGCCACATGTAACAACAAATGCATATGTGTCTTGCAGATATCCTCCAAAAACATCATTACTTTGGTTGGTTTTGATCATTGCTACATTATGAAAATCTGGAGATGTTCCTTTTGTAATTTTCTGCATGATCTTGCATTAGTTGTATTCTTTGTTCTTAGGATTATATGGTGCTGTTACCTAGTGATTATTATGAAGCATCCATCTTGCAGTTACAAGTTACTGAACCTTGCACCTATTCAGGACGTGCTTCGACAGACAAGTTAGTATATACGCTACAGAATAAACTTTTGCCTTGGATTATTTTATTATTATACTGTTGTAATTGATAACAATAATAATCCTGTGTTTTGTTTTTTGTTTAAGCTGCTTGCTTTATCAGCATTTGCCATTGGGCAGATTCTCCTGTGTCCTTGGTTCAGAAGCAGCATATTTCACAAATGGGGGAGAATACAGAAAAATACCTGTTCGACAGCCGACTCCTGATCATCCAGTGATGTCCCATATCAGCGGAAGAGAGGTCAGATTCCTGCACAGTTCCTAACAGTCCCATATGCACTGTTAACTATAAACCTACTGGACTAGAAAGGTTGCAGATCCATATAGCTCTGCATTTGCAAATCTCTAACTCATCCCTAAAACTGACTCTGAGCCAAGTTCCACATTTTATACAGCTATTTATAGACAGATCAATATAGACAAATCTATAGCTGTGAGTAGAGTGGACATTTCATTCTGACAAAAATATTTTATGAATATACTTTCCTGAAATCCCTCTGCTTTAGGGATGCTGTCTTGTTCAGCATACTGTCTAGCTGCAGCAGAAATGGCATAATGGTTTGTCAGCGGTAATAGTGTAAATATGTCACTCTGAATTCATCATTTTTTGGTTTCTTAAATAGCTATACCTATGTAAAATATTTGCTTTACTGAAAAAAACAAGCAGAAGCAATTTTGCCACTACTGTAGGTCCATTGAAAGAGAAATGTTATCAAATGAAAAATTGTACTAGAAGTGTGATCAGTAAAAATAAGGTATTTAATCAAGTTCCTGATAATTACATGTAAAATGACTATGTCCTCTATTACTGTGCTCTGACAGTTGCTTTTAAAAATACCAACTACAACAAGAATCCTTACATGCCAAAGGCCCTGATGCTTCATCACTGATGCATGTGCAAAACCTTATGGTATGAATAATTGCAGTGAAGTCAAGGTGGCTGTTGACAGTTATTCGCATGTTTAGGTGTTCATAGCCTAAGGCAATACTGAGAAAAACAGTTTAAAGTTCAAAAGAATTATATAGCAATCTGTAGCAAAAACCTCTGTAACTACAGCACTTTTCATGCAACTGCTTCAAAATATTTTGCATCAAATATAATTTTAACCAATCTGTACAGGTAAATTCAAAGAAAAACTTGATGCTTCAGAAAGTGGCATTGGCTATTTCCTGGGGTAGATACTTTCCCTCTTTTTAAGGAATCAACATACAGCACAGCTGTAGTGGGAATTATGTTCCTGGAAATATTTTTTTCAGTGGAGATATAGCATCAATTTGTATTTGTTATTAAAGATATGTTAGAGATGGGCATGGTAATTCCCTATCCTAACAAAAGTTCAGTATTTTTACTAAAAATACTAAAGTATTTTAGTATTTGTCATTGAAGTGTATTTAGTATTTGTCATTTATTTATTGTAATAAATAGTATTATGTATACTATTTAGTATTTGTCATTGAAATTTCCTCACTGCTAGTCCCTACAGGGAAGAGTAGAAATAATAATATGTAGTATAATTTCCTAGGCTTATCTTACCACCTTCCTAGAACTGTTGTATGGCAGTTGTTTCCTGAATTTGACTGCCTCTAGTTAGCAGACAAAGTGATATTTATAAGCACTGTTTCTATTCTGCAAAGCTGGATTGTCTTTTGCTGAGGCAATGCAGGATTGGCTCTGGACTAACGCAGACTGGTTGGCTTGCAGGGCAGGCAAAGAGAGTTTCCTGCAAGAAACAGGGTGAAAAATCTAAAGAGTTTTTTTTCTGATGATTCTTGACCTAGGTCAGTTTTCAGATGACCATAAATGTTCCTCAAGTTGGTCGCTACATTCTGGTTTTTGAATATGCCAATGAAGAGGATCAGTTATACACTGCTGAGGTGATAATAAATAGTCCTGGACCTGTCACTGAAGGCAGAGTGAACATATACAGTTGTAAATACAGGTAAGAATTTCAGAAGTAATCACTAAATGGTTAAATTACCATTTAAGACATATATTTTTTATATATTGGAATGCATTTCACTGTATAGCTTGTTCAAATTTTAGTGTGATTTAAAAGCAAATGTATGATTCTCTGGGTACTGTACAGATTTCCAATTCCCTCTTGTTTGTGCCATCAGCACGTTTAATATTGCTGCTGCTTTAGCAAACTGTTTTTCTGTACAAAGAGTTACTTTTTTGTATACACTCATAAATCCTTATAAACTATTAATCTGAGTCCATTGGCAGAGTATCGCTGTGTTGGCTGCATATGCATGCACTTATCTAGTTAAGAACATGTCTGAGGGCTTTAGCTATAAAAAAGTAGCAGCCAGTTTGCAAGAGTATTCCCACCATTTCTAACAGGAGTTGCTGAAGAAAGGGTAGAAAGGTTTCCCTGTAGTTCTCAGTGTAGCCATCCTCTTAAGCTGTTAGGCCATAGACAAAGTCTAAGCTGTTTGCTTCTTTATCCTTGTCGACTACTGAAGTTACTGCAGATGTTTCCGCAGGAGAGATTTTGTCTGTCCTGAGTGGGATTGTCTTTGACACTTGAGTACTTCAGCAGATGACTCAAGTTAGGATTATGACCCTACAGATGTTTGTGCCCTTTGGAGAGCCTACCCAGTGCCAGGGGACTACTTATATGTATCCCTTTTTCTTGTGAGCCAAGTGTTTGACGTGTTGGAGGCTTAGGGATATTTGGGAGGAAACTGCCCTGTAAGAAAAATCATTTGCACCAGCATGTTTGTGATACAGAACAGAGCTATGTGGAGCAGTGACCTTGTCAGGTTATTACTGGGGAAAGCTCTTATTTTAACCTTTTATGTAACACTTTATGAACTCCAAAGCACTTCTTATAAAGCTTCCAGTTTATTGCTTTTTTCCCAGCACATTTTTATGGCTAATTTTGAACATATTTGTTTGTTTATATTATATGCTAAGAACTTGCTCATGAAAATACAAAGAAAGTCCTTGCTATTTTATGTAGCAATGCAGTAAATCCCTTCCGCTGCTGTTCTGCAGGAAGTTAAAGGTTATGTTGCAGGTAAGTTGCTGTGTCATCTTCCTGAGCTGGAAGCTACTTGTCTTTTCTGTTAAAAAATAAAAGTCAAGAAACCACATAGTGAAGTACATGCAGTTAAAGCGTACCTTGTAGAATCATGAATAAATTGTGCCAAGCCTATTTATAGCTCTATGAACTTGATTATTTCCAATAAAACATTGCAAGAGGACAGATTCCAGATTCACAGAGATACTAAGTTGCTTAGCCTCTGATGAATCCCAAATAAGGCAGCTGTATTTCTCTGTCTTAAATGTCCTTTGGCCTGTATTTCTGAGCTGTGCTCTGAAGAAGACTAAGACTCTCATATGCCCTGATTCCAAGTAGAGAAATAGAGAAGGAACTATATGGTGATTACAGCCTCTCGCCCACAACATGCTGGCTAGCTTAGCTAGACAAATAAAGAATTAGAGCATTTTATGAATTCCACCTTTTGAGCAAAAGTGGAGCCTGTTGCCACTTTTGGAAAGGTGCAGAGATCATGTTCCCTTCACAAGGCAATATCTGAAGCCTTTGGGAAGACTCTTCCTCTTTGTATATATTTTTGTCTTTACCATAGATGCACAGCCAATAAAAGGTAATCAGTAAGAGGTAGAACTGCATTTTTTCGCTTGTATTAAAGAGTATTTCGCTGTATAAATAGCTTCCAAAACTCAAGAACTGTCCAGCTGCCACTGAGGGGGTGACAGTTGCTGATCCACACCGTGAACAGTGTGTGGCAGTAGTGGAATGCAGCAGCTGATATGCACTGGCACCTCAGAGAGCATGGACTAGGCACAGAGTTACACGACATGTTACATAGCTTGGAAACACCTGCAGGTAATGTGTGTATGTGTCTCTCTATTCACATCCTACTTTCAGTGGGAGCTCAAATGGAGATACGAGCTGAAGTCTGGAGGTTTGGACTCTCGGTCGGTCYACCTACAAAAGGCAAGCAGCATTTTCTACCTGGTACCTCCTTTGTCTCACCAGTGAGGATGCTGTATGTTCACCTGTGGCCAAAGGTAGTCATTACCCACAATCCAGCAGAATGGCTAGGCACCAGTGGTGAAGCTAGCCAAAAGCTAGGCAACTGAGTACCAGCTGGAAGAGCATAAACAGTATGGCAATGGCAGGAGGCTAATTATTAATTCCGCTTTATATCTTGCAGTTTCCTTTGTCGCAGTGTTGTAGTTGATGATAGGAATCGCATTGCAGCCTATGACCTTCTAGCAGATACAAAGATACATCTTAAGGCATTGTCAATTAATTTTCTTCTGGTAAGTTTCCTTTTTCTTTTTCCTTTTTGTAATGCTTTTTCCCCGAGAAGGTAAAGGGAGATACCTTTCTCCATCTGTTCACATGCTCTATGGTAAAGTCATGTGAAAGATTTTTTTGAAGATGTTGATTTGGATATATTCAAGGAATACTGAGTCAATGCTCAGTTTTAAAGATAAACGGAAATTTGCCCTTTTTGGCAAAGGTATTACCAACTCTCTTGTACTTTATTTCAGTTTCTCTCTCTTTTCTACATGTAAAGATTAAATGAAAAGTCTTTGGGTAGCTTTTATTCTTCATCATTATACTTGTTTTCCTGTATCTCTCACTTTTTTTTCATCCTCAAAAACTATATGAGAGTTTCCTGGGTCTCTTACAAAATTTCAGATAATGAATGCATTCATTTTTGACATGCCACCACTTTTAAATACTTTGAATGGAAAACTTTTACTGCCATCTTTTGGACACACCAGTAATACATTTTTCTGGACACTGAATTTTCTTCTAAGTTGTTCTGGTATTTTCTATTTTAGAAACACAAGGCTATTTGTGCACTTGATTAAAATCCAAAGTTGAAATCCAGCTATAAACAGAGAGAAATTTCATGGAACTATTAGGAATAATAATTGATACATGCTTTTTTATTTTCATGAGGTAGTGCTCAGTGTTAACAAATACCAATCGAATTGTCTGTTAGTTCCCTGTAGTGACTGCTGTGCTAACAAGGTCCATGTCCAAAAGATGTTGATATTATTAGGCTGTATCTCCACATATGTAAGTCTCTTGTGCTAAGAGTGTCTTTATTTTTAGATCTAAATTCTAACTTTCATTCTCTGAATAAACTCRCTGCCAGATAATTTTGAATATTCTCTTGAGATACAGGGAATGCTGTTTCCCTGTGTTAAATATAAAGACTGCACTTAGCAAAAGACAGAAAGAAGGGGAAAAAAGAAGAGCCTCTGTGCTAATATGACGATGGAGTTAGTATCCCAGCAGTTTTGGAATTAAAGACCCTCATATGACCCCCTGTCATGTAGAAGAACAGAAGGACAAAGGGGAACCACCCCTGACTTTGGAATTCAGAAATCTGGTATAAATAGCAAAGGAGAAAGAGGAAACATGTAGTCAGCATTCAAGAAAGGCTCTTACAGATTGATAGTCTTCATCTCAGACTGATGCATATGAGCTATCTAAGTCCAGACAATGGTTCACACAAACTTTTTAGTCGCTCCTGAAGTACAGTTCAAAGTTTCAGAGACTACTTTTGTTCTACCGCCATAGGCTGGAGTCCCATGGGTCATTACAGGCAAGATAGGCACAATGCTTGCTGCTCAAGAAAAGGGATTTTTAGCATCTGCCTTCTAGCTTATAAAGCTAAATTCCCTACTTCCTATAAAGCTTTATATTCCCTGCTCTATACTGCTAAAACACAAGCTAAGCTCCTGGAAGACCTGCTTCTAAACTGGATCACTTTGTACATTAATGCATTCTTCCTATGCAATTTTAATTTATATTAATCATATAGTGTTAGTTATCTTACTACTTATCAGCTATTTTTATCTCCTTTCAAGTAGTTCATGCACAAGTGTATTTTGTAAGTGCAGTTAATACATTTCAGTAATACAAGCTGTTGTGTCTGCCTACAAGCCTTGTCTTTTATGCTTAGGCAACCATGGCTATAGCAAAACTATCACAGCTTCATTTGCTCATGTGAATTTTTAGTCCAAAACATCACATGAAGTTTCACTGGCTTTTAAGATGAGTTCTGAATCTACTGGGAGAAATCCTGTCCTCACTGAAACGCATTCCTGAGGACTTTGTGCTAGCAACTGTTAGTACCTGCATTTCAGAAAGCCTAGAAATTCCCCCAGGGTCCAAAAAAAGCCTTAATGCTACTGATGAGGGCTTCTCTCTCCCACACTGTGTGCTCCTTGGCTAGCTTCTGACTAACTTCTGACTGAGCTGATCTTCTGTGATTCCCGTTACCATATGTATCCCTACAGTCTGATCTATTTAACCTCTCAACATTGCCCTGAGAAGGACAGAAACATGATATTAAACACTGAGACATTCAGGTGCAGATAGGTAAAGGGATCCAAATTTGTGTGGGAAGTCCATGGCAGAACATGGGTTTGGACTCAGATCTCCCTGTGCTAAAATTAGGTCCATCCTTCCCTTTCGGGCCTGGTCCTGTTATTTACAACATTAATTGCTAATTGTGCCTTGTGCTTATTTTTCAGCACAAAGTTTGTGTTATATCAGCTGAAGAATTTTCTCTAGAATATGTGGAGCCTAAAGTACGTTGCATAGCTGCTTACCAGAGTACCCATGACAGAAGGTAATTTGCTTGTTTTTATCCTTTGTGTTTTCTGAAAAAGATCTTGAAAGGCAGACTAAATGGAATTCTAATGATTTTATGAACCTTTGCTCGGTGACTCAGAGATGATTGGTAGGCCAATGTTACAAAGTAGTACTTGTAAAAAGCTGAAGCGTTAGTGTTAATTTAGGCAGTCTTTTCACAGGATTCTGTTAATACTAGTCTCTTCCTAGCCTGTCTGAACTATTCAGCGCTAATGCCTTAGAAAACATGACTCTTTCACATACCATACAGTATGAAAGGTGTCCAAGTTGTAAGGATGTTGCTACTTCTGTGGTAAGTCATGAATTACCAGGCCTGAAACGGTTACAGTTCTATCTGGAGTTTCATTCTGTGTGTTGCCACTTCACCTGTTTTAAAATGGCTTTAATTTGTATTAGGGTAGGGATGTGAAGGCCCTTTGAGCTGTCCGAAATTCACAAATTCCCTGGCTCAACTGGGCAGTATCGAACTACTCAACATGTAAATCCCCACTTCACACGCAAGCCATTCCTATGCCCATCTCTTTGCAGGGCCTGTATGGTAGTTGTGCCCTCAGCATTCATCATGCACAGCAATACTAGGTGATCCATAAAGGAGGAGTCCTTTATATTTTTATAGGACCAGTAATTAGAGCAGTCATGCAGCTTGGTTGACCCAGGTTGATGTCTCCTTTTTGCTGTGAAGATTTGGACCTGAACTTTCCACTTCCCAAGCAGAGGCTCTGACTGCTGAGTGGTAGTCTGTTTTGGCTTGCGCAGGACACTTGTTCTGTCCTGTTGAAACTCTTCCCCTCTCCATATGTTTTAGTATTATTTGGGCAGGAGAGGAGCTATCACTGCAGCTTCCTAATTAGGGAGCCCCAAATCTCAATTCCTGTTGTAATTCCTTAAGTGTCCCTTTGGAATCTAGTCCTGAGGCTTTTTTCCTACTGAACTGGCAAAGGAAAAGGCCTTAAAGTAAGAGCAAATGCCATTTACAAAACTTGAGAGGCAGAAAGAGTTGGTGATTAGGTCTAATAGTTTTCCAGATGATAGCTTCTAATATAACTGTTGAATTGAAATAGAAAGCAGAAAAATCTGGATAGTAAATGGGGTAAAAGCATGTGACTGTACTCGGCTTCCAAGCATGCATAACGTTGATTCTCAGCTTTAATTCTCCTGCTCAGAGTCTTACTACAGAGACAAGCTCTCTAGCACTGAATATAGGAAATGCTTGTCCTCACACCAAAGGAATTTTGCATTCTTGGGCATTTACACTCTGAGTAAAATGGGGAAAAGAGGCTGGGTGAAAAACATGATTTGAAATAAAGCAAATGTGAAAATATGTACATTTAACTTTGCTTTTAATCTCTTGTTATATTTGCTTCTGTTCCAGCATATAGCATTTACTGTTTATTTATGTTGTGTTATAAAGGCCCTATCTGGCTGCATTTTTAATTTTGTGGATGTGTTTAGTGTTCACCAAGTTGAAAGATTCAAAGCCTTGGCTCAGTTTAATAGTTTTATAAGTGGCTGCAGCATGTGGTTTCCCACACAGCCCTGGCAAATACATCTCAGTTCTCGCTCTGGAACATACTTGCCATTCCAGTTCTGGACCTTTCTTGAATAAAGATTAATCCTTGTTGGTTCAGTACTTACAAGAAGTGAATAAATACCACAAGTGACTAGCATGAAACAACCAAATAACATTTTCTCCTGCAGTCTTAGAACACACTTCTCTCAATCAAGATCTTCAGAATTAAATGCACTGAGAGAGGAATAGTTAAACATAGCAGCAGATGAATAAGTATGCTTTCAAGGCATACTGTTACTTATTTTGGCTCCAATTGTACAAATATTTGAGAGTGTACTTAACTTTTAAGTACTTAAGTAGTTGCATTGGCTTCAGTGGGATAACTTGCATGTTTAAAGGATACATGTACATAAATATTTGTAGAACTGAGAATTTAATATTAGTTCAGATTTTGTTGAGTGTAACTAACTGGATTCATTAAAATTTGCTTAATTTTTTTTTTAACACTCTTGCTTGCCTTTGTTTCATCTTTATCTTTTCCATTGAAGCTATTCAGGTTATGGAAATTTTGAGTAAATAAAATCAATTAATTTACACTTTCCCCTCTGTGAGTTAAATTTTTGCATCTTGTTTTCTTCTACTTTCTTAGCATTTACATAGAACTCCAAGGAATAAATGTTGTTATTATTGCATTATTATTTGTATTATGTTCTAATATATTAACTTTTACCATTTTTCTGCTTTTTCTTTCATGATGCTTAAGGAATTCTCCTGACCCCAAGAGTAATTAATATAATTCTGTTTTTAGTGCAACATGCATTCCTTCAGTATATGAAACTCCGCCAGTGACTTTGGTTTTGGATGCATTCAGGGATGGAAAAATTTCTGAAGTGCAGAGAAGTATACTCTATGATCCACTGAGTGCCCCTTTACCTTCTGACTCAGTTAATGGAGTCACCTTGACACCATTACAGGTAGCTCATATTTTGAAAATATTGTTTTCTAAGTTACAAAATACATTGTTAGAAAAGTTAAATAGATCAAGTACTGTAAGAGAATCAAAATAATGATGTGATATAACCAAGATGCTGCAGACCGGGTAAGCCAAAAAGATAATATACAGAAACAGAAACAAAAATAGCAGTTTCTTTCTAAACCACATAGTAGTCTCACAGACTGCAGGAAAGAATTTGGATATGCTTGGCAGGAAAACAGATAGGAGCATGCAGACATAATGCCATATTCTTGGAAGATGTTGTTAACCTCCTGAGAGATGCTGAGCACTATCTCTTTCATTGCAGATAGGTAGTGCAGAGCAAAGCGCACAAAACCAAATATATTTCACAAAACAAATATATTACCAGAGCTGTTCTTGTTTCTGCAGAACCAGATCACCCTCAGTGGGAGAGTGCCCCACTTGGGCAGATATGTATTTGTGGTACATTTTTACCAGCCGGCACACCCAGTGTTCCCTGTGCAAGTGCGTGCGGACGCAGGACACGTGTGGTCAGGTGAGCATCCAACTTTACTCTAAGTTCTTTTCTCTTCCCTTTCTCAGCATTTTGGGACATTGAGCAATATCTTTTCTTCTAGGCTCCTTCAATGCTTCATTCTGCCCTCATACCTCTGGCTGTCGAGACCAGGTGATTGCAGAAAGCCAAATTGAACTTGATGTTTCTGAACCTGAGGTCTCTGTCACAGTAATGATACCTGATGGAAAAATGCTTATTCTGGTAAGTTTATTACACAAATGTACTTGGAGATATTCTTCTCAGTTTCACCTTCATTTAGAGATGGATGCAAAGATGAAAGCCAGAAAGCCAGAATTTGTTTTTGAATTTTGTGTTTCAAATTTATAGGATCTTGTACATTATTTTTGTATTTTAAATTTTTAAGATACAATATTCTGCTTTTATTGTGCACTGCTTGTAGTGTAACAGCTTGGGAGGGAGGATATGAAATATATTTTCCTATTTTTTCAGTTGAAATGTTATGGTTTGTGAGAAAATCTAGAATTAATAATGAAGCAACATTTAAATATATAAATGCCTTAGCTCATTTCTTTTGTTTTTCTCTGAAATGTAAAATTCAGTTTTCTTGTTGTTTCAAGGAAAGTGTCTTAGTTGTTCCAGCAGATAACTACAGTTACAAAATTCTTGAAAAAAAGACTGCGGACAAGTCATTTGATTTTATCAGCCAATGTGGAGGAAACAGTTTTTATATTGAGTAAGCATCACTTTCTAAAAAAATGAACCTTTGTCAGCAAGCTGGGAATTAATACTATTTTCACTCTGTATTAAAGAAACATATAAAATCTCCGTCACTGTGCTACATGAATATGCTTTTCATGGCTTATGCTGGCCCATTAAAATTCCATGAGTCATCTTTCCATGACTTTCTATTGTAAATGAAATGTAAAGGTAGAGCTTTATTGCTCACTGTACAAAAGAGGAAAATCTGTGTCATCTTTCTGTCTTTGGTATTTCCATCCTTGGTATTTGGTATTTTGCTTGGCATGCCTGAGCAGATATGACTAATATATGCACTTTCTTTGAAAAAAAATCTCTTACCTACATGTTCAAAGCCATTTGCTACTAATTATAATTAAAGTATGTCCCTGCATGTGTATGGATATCATCCTTGTGTCAGGAATTTTGTTAAAGACAGGACCCTAATTCACTGAACCACTGCGAAGTATGTACATTACAATTTCCAAGCCCTTATGTGATTTATATTTTAATTTCAATAGCCCAGAAGGATCATCAGCCTTCTGTAAAGATTCTGTGAGGTCGCTAGTGGCTTTCTACAATAACGGAGCAGTGCCGTGTAATTGCCATAAAGCAGGTGCCACAAGCCCTACTTGCAGCCCCATGGGAGGACAGTGTATTTGCAGACCTAATGTCATTGGTCGTCGGTGTAGTCGATGCCAAACCGGCTACTATGGATTTCCGTTCTGCAAGTGTAAGTATATGCTCTGACTTACCCAGCAGCTGACCTGAACTTTGTCCTCTGTTCTCACTGAACAGATACTGCCACTTCACCCCTCTGTACAGGCCTTTATCCTGCAAGAGGCTGAGTGAGCTAGCTTAGATTTAGGTGGGATTCAGTTTAACGGGAGTAATCCCATTCCCTTTAAACACACCTGGTTTAAGGTGAAGTGTGCCTTCACATGTATTGTCTGATCACGTGTAGTAGGCTTACAATTTTACTGATTAAAATCCATGTTGCCACTCTACCAGTCAAATGGTTTTTTCTGTACTGACTGTGAAATAGTTTCCAAGTTATTACTGTTGTATCTCGGCCTTCAAGGCTTTCCGTAGATATCAGAGACATAAAATTATTCTTAATAGCATCAACAGACTGATAGATTACACCAACACTCCTCAGCTGCCTTCCCCAGATATTATATTCTATCGTTATTAAAACTGCTTGTGAAAGTGTTGTCCTTAACACCAAAACTATTGATTGTTTAATGCTTGGAAGTTTTGGGAAAAAATGATAATGCTTGCGATGAATATAAGGAACCAATCTATGGAAAAGAGCCAGAGTCTCAAGCTACTCTTTGAAACAGTCACAGTCACACAGTTAGTTTCTGTGACCCTGGTTCATGTCACTCTCACATCATTGTGATTGTTGAAGCCAAACAAGCCACTTGAGTTTAAAACCAGTGAAAGAGAGAAAAGAATTATGTCCTTTATGAGGTTTTGTTTGTTTTGTACACAGAACAATAAAGTTCGATCATTGTAAATTGAGATATGATTAATTTATAGAACATTTTCTTTGACCTAGTATGCAACTGTGGCCAGCGTCTTTGTGATGACATAACTGGTAAATGCATTTGCCCTCCCCAAACGGTGAAACCAAAATGTGAAGTGTGCAAGGAACATTATTTCAGCTATCACCCTCTTGCTGGCTGTGAAAACTGCAACTGTTCAGACAGAGGAGTTGTTAATATGGCAAGCCCAGAATGCGATAAAAACAATGGCCAGTGCAAGTAAGTTTGGATTATTGGATTGAACTCACTTTATAACTAATATTAAAAATGTGCATTATAAAAATGCATGGGTGGTTTGCTTCACTCTTCAGGTATTTGGAGGGGATGTGGGCAATTTTTATGAATAGGGGTTTAAGCAGTGCTAGCCTACAGTTAGAACTCAGCTGCTTCAAGGATACCTGGAATATTTAGTGGAAACTTGGTTTGTGCTGGTAATTAATGGTGGGATTTGGGATTCCTGAGCTTGACTTCTGTTTGCCAGTGGCATGTCACGCTACTCAGGGTAAGTCACCAAATTTTTGTCCGTCTCATATGGCTTATCCAGTGTCCAGTTAGTAGCAGACCTCAGATCATCCTGACTTCCAGACATGTACATCAATTATAATTGTGTACATAATCTCCCAAATTCTTAAAACTTTGCAGTTGGCCTTCAACAGTCTAAAATCTGTGTGAAACTCCTGTAATGTTTTTAAGGACTGTAAATCTTGAATAGTGTTTGCAGTGAGTTTTGGGAAACTTTGATGATAGGTGCTATGTATATGGAAAATATTGTTCCATTGGAACCATAGGTGATAACGGCCCTTAAAATTATGTCCTACGCATAACATATGCTTATTTTTCTGTATCTCAGCATATTGAGATGAAAATAAATTCCTTAGTTTAATTCTCTTATTTACATTATCTAAAATAGGTATAGCATACAGACACAGTAATAGTGAATTTTCGTAAATTCACATCCCATCAACATTAGTGCAGTTGAACGTGTCTGTTGTTTGCTTGGAGAGATAGAGAGTCCTTAAATAGTAAAAGAAATACTTGATAGTCAGTAGGTTGCGTAAAGCCAGAGTTAGCTGAATTTAATTGGTTTGGTTATGTGTTTGCACAGTCCTGACAAAAAAATATGGTCCTTCCTGCTCTGCCATTAATCCTGTAAATAGGACAGAAACCTTATTTTCAGAGAATACGTATATTATTTCCTGAATTTAAATTTATTTTCATAAGTGTGTCCTTTCCATGTCAGCTGATTTGATAATTGTCTTATCCCAAAGGCAAAACAGGAATCTATTTTCATAGCAGTTGGGGTTCAGGGGTAAAGTGTAGCATATTTGGCACCTCCTGATGCACTCTAAATCTGATTGGTCTCTGCTTTCATTTCTCCCATACCTTACTCTCATATCAGTCAACCAAAGCTGTGCAAAAATAAATAAAATAAATCAATAATTCAGTCAAATAAAATCTAATACTCCAAAGAAAGGGCTTAGCATGTTTCTGCTCCAGTAAAATTGAGGATTTTTTTTTCAGAAATAGTCAGATTTTCTGTTTCAGTGAAAAGCTATATTGCCTGATTCTAAGGGTGGTATTTTTCGCTTGCAGCCTAATTGGTAATATCTATGAAAATGACCGTTTATTAGTAAAAAACTCTGAAGCAAAATTTGACATTTAGCAAATACTTTTGGACTGATTACTGAAGTATGTAGCCAACCATTACATTCTGATTAATATTATTCCCTCTGTGGATTACATGAAGTTCAAAGCCCCCATTTAGCTCCATTTATCTGCTCATGTTGGTAACACGCTCAGGGAGATGGTGACAAACTTCACACATTGTCTGCTGAATTGAGTAATTGTTTCCGGGTGTTACATGAAGTGCAGTATACCTTGTCCCCATACTTTAACTTCTATTTCCATTAAATTCATAGTGTTGGTGTACATATAAATGTGGTGCTGAGAGCCAAAGGAGACTCTGCCAACTTGCTGAGAGTTTTAAAAATCGTCTTATCACAGATAAAATTTAAAGATGTGATCGTTGGTGGTGGCAGACATTCCTTTTCAAGGGATCCTTACTCTCTTGAAACCTGTTTTGGCTTGATAAAGATAGATTGTGAGAAGATGCCGGCATGGACAGGAGCAAGAAGGATCATCAGACCCACATTTTAACTAGTTTTATCAGTCTGTGCAAGTTTGTGGCAAAGGCAGTAGGAGGTAGCTGCTCCCAAAGAAAGATGTTCTCTGCTATCTCAAGCCCTGTTCATAGCTTGGTGTTGTTTTTCGCATCTTCTGTACTTCACTTAAATAAATCCAAGACACTCAGCCTTTGCTGTGAGCAAAGAGGATTTTATCCCTTGTGAACAGTTTTAAACTAACTGAGGCAGGTTGAAGTCACCATAATTATTAATATGCCTGGAATTCTCCACCTTATTAGGAGGCAAGTGCCTTGACTAATGCTCTGTCACATGCTCCAGTTATAAATCTTCTGCTGGCTCTGCTTACCTGAGTACAACATGCATATTTCACACCTTGTTGTATACAGAAAGTAGTTCCCTGCTGCAAGCACTGAACAGCTGCAGAAATCTAATTCCACTGTGAGCATTTATACCATTCAAAATCAGATCCGTCTTTCAGTAGTTGTATGACCACTATAAAAAATTGCAGTACTTCTCACAGTTGGAGTTTGAGGACAACACTAACCTGCTGCTGTTCTTCCTTGGAAATGATGCAGTTGTTTCATAGCCATGGAGTCACTTCAAAGATCCATCTGCCCTTGGTTTTAATCTTCCCCCTCCATCTCTCCCTCTCTTGCTGCCTCTCCCATTGACTCCTTCCTGTGTGAGAAGAACTAACTGCTGCTGTGTTTGTTTGTTGGTAAAGATGCAAACCAGGAATAAAGGGACGGCAGTGTGATCGGTGTGGTCCTGGTACTTACGGTTTCCCAAACTGCATTCCGTGTAATTGCAACAGAGGCGGAACAGAACCAGATGTTTGTGATCCCCAGACAGGAATTTGTCTCTGCAAGGTCAGATAAATCAAATTACTTCTGCATTCATAAACATCATTTGCACTTCAGTGACTATTTTGTATTTAACAGGGTGAATAAAGTGAGTTTATCACCAGGTTTTCAGTAAGAATTAAATTCATCTGAACAGAAACACCCCACCATGCAGTAAGTGCACAGATTATCATGACTGCAGATAAATGCAGGTTTTTAATGAGTTCACTATCTGTGAGTTTCACAGGTGGTCATCATCTTTGCAGGAGGTTAAGGTGCTACCAAATAGATGTTCAGTGAGTCACTGAAACAGTCTGTACCCCCCACACATCTGCTTTATGCATCTGCACCTCAGTTTTTGGATGTTGACCAGGTCCCATGCTTTTCTTAGCCATGTTATGCCAGTTGACATTTCACCACATCATTATATCCAGTAAGTCTTCTTTTGTTGTGATTTGCATAATTGAATGTGATAAATGTGAACTTTCACAAGCAACCATTTATATTGTAGGTTTGGAAAACCCAGCAGGAGGGTTTTGGCAGGGAAGTTACCAGCTGTCTCTGACTAATATTTATTACTCCTCAATTCACTTTATATGCTGGAAAGCTCAGCAGCTCACAACTAAGGTAGTTTTAAAGAAGTCAGTTTTGTTTACATTTGGAATATGGTGTATACAGAGAAGCATACATTTTCATTTGTGTTTCTGTATATTTAAATAAATATTCTGTCAGAAGATTTGCTTTATGTGCAAATTTTGGGGGTCTCACCATTAACACAAGGAAAATTCTAAGAATTCTTTCAACTGTGCCTTAACAGGAGAATGTTGAAGGTGCAGAATGTGATGTTTGCCGACCAGGATCGTTTTATCAGGATCCTTCGAATCCCAAGGGATGCACCTCTTGCTTTTGTTTTGGGGCAACCAACAACTGTCGCAGCACAAATCGTCGTAGAACCAAGGTGTATTCAATAGTTTTTTCTTTGCTATCATGAACCTGCCTTTTTTTCCCATTAAGGAAATGTCAGATTTCTTCCAAAATTGGAATTATATTTTATTAGTGGCTAAGGATGAGAAATATTCTGCAAGAAATAGTGCAGATGATGGTGCAGCCTCGTTAAGACTTCTATATAGTCTAAAAGTGCCTTTCAGCAGAAACAGCCTTTTTCACCTGTTTGCTTACAAATCACTAGTTGCTTACAAATCAGTAGCTGGAGTAATTGATCTGGCCATCTGTTGTTATAGCTTCAAACACCAGTTCATCATTAAAGTCAATGGTCTCCTTCAAGATGCTTCAATAAGCACTTGTGTCATTTTACATCTCTATACCATAGACACATTTTGGAACCTAAGAAATGTGTGAGAAATACCATAGAGATTGTAAAAATAAGAGCTGTCCTTCTTCCCTTCCTGTAAAAAAAAGAAATTACATGAAGGAGGAAAAAAAAGGAGGAGGAGATGATAAATGTGATATATTTAAGTAACAATAGCATAAGTGAGTGGTAGAAGTAATGTAAGGTGGCTGAAAACTGAAAATAAGGAACAGCTGCCTGAAACAGTGCAAGAGAAAGAGAAGAGAGAAGCGGAGTCCTCAAATGTTGGACGTGGAGTTTGGTTTAGGTTTAGACATACACTAGATGTAATCCAGATTGTGGCACTTTATTATTTACCAACAAAGGATGTAAACCTGGCCTTGGTGAAGTCAGCAGCAAACTTCCATTGGCTTTAGGGAGCTTTCACCCAGTGGTTGCCTGTCCTCACCAAAGCCTGTTCTTGAAAACATGTCTATCTTTTTGTCATATTGCTTTGTGAACTGTTCTGGTCCATATACATTATGTTTTTTTTCCAAGAGTGTAATGATAAATAACAGGATGTCTGGTCTTTCATGGAAAAAAAAAGCCAAATTCAAATGTGCAGTAGTAAAGAGCCAGAATTTTAGGTTATCTTGCCTGCCTCCCCATAATATCYTAGCATGTTCCCTCCCTCCCTGTTACCTTACCTTACTACAACAGGTCCACGCTTTGTCTTTTTGGTTAGTCTCTTTGGCATGGTTTTGGAATGAACATAAAAATACAGCTGCAAATTATGTCCATGTCACCTTGTCACCAAATTAATTACTAGTCACCTCCATAAGGATTATGTCTTCATGTGACTGAAGACAGAATTTAGTTCGCAGCTAACTAACCAAATGCCTACATCCCAATAGCTTTGGCACATCTGTCTCACTTATGCTCTCTTTTGAGGTCCTTGCAACATCCGTTGTGCAAAGGCTTTAGGCTGTCTCTAAAGGGATTGAATTTAATTCTCAGGGAATTATAGAGTCAAAACATTTTTGCCTCATTAGTTGATCCTGGGAAAGGATAAAACAAGCTTTTATTTCCTTTATGTATTTTCATTAGTTTGTGGACATGAGGAACTGGCGCTTGGAGACAGTGAATAAAAACGTTGACATTCCAGTAACCTTCAATCCAGTCAGTAATAGTGTAGTGGCCGATGTTCAAGAATTGCCTGCTTCAGTGCATACTTTGTACTGGAAAGCACCGCCATCTTACCTGGGAGAGAAGGTGAGTGACACCTAACTCATCTGCTTTTATATTAAGTATTCATTTTTTGCCAACACCGTTGATGAAAAGTCTACTTCTCTGTCTTAGATACATTTATCTCTCTTCCCCCAATAGATGCTTACCTCTCTCCCCTGACCTGCCAGGAATCACAACATTTGACTTTTGAGTACTGTGTTAAAATTATAACCAAAAATATAGAATTAATCACCTTGCTGGGTGTCAGAGTGATATTTATGTGAACAACATGGTCAAAGCTATGGTTTGGGGAACTGATACCTTCAGGCACTTTTCTGAAACTCAGAACACACAGAGCTTGCCAATGCCAGAGTATCCTTTAGACTCCCTAAGAATATCTTCTGGGCAGACTTCCAAAGGCATAAAAGGTGATTAAGTACCCAACGGCCAACGAAAATGCCCCCCGTTGTTTTTGATATGTTGCTGGAAAGGCTGATTAAAAGAAGGAGTGAAAGGTCTAAAGGTGTGTTATTTGGCTGTGTGACACCAGTACTACATTTTTTGCTCATGAACTGTACACTTACTGTTTGTGTCGGGTAAAGCTTTCATGAAGGGAAGAGTAGCACCTGGTTTTCTTTTCTTTGTATCTTTGTATTACTTGCTGCTCTTCCTGCTCATGCATGGGGCAGTCCCTTACTAACTGTTAATGTTTATCGGCGTTTCAGCCTGGGGTTTATACTGACCAGGTGGTCTTTGCTAGTGGTTGCTTGCAGGCTCAGTGTCTCCGGTTCTCTCTATTTGCAGCTCTAACAGTGTCTATAGCTGTTAGCTATCTGTAGGACATACAGGCTTTTCAGATGCAATCCTCCTGTCACAAAAGAGAAAACTAATGGGATAGACACTGTCGTATTAAAGACGGTACAATTTGCAAAGTTCTTCTTAGTCTCATTTTAAGGAGTACAGCAGTTTCATCCTACTCCTACGCACGGAGGTAAATATCTTTCAAAGTGATTAAACAATGCATTTAGTTAGGGTGCTTTTTGTTATTTTTAAGAGATTCTTGTTTCAATGGCTATTCTTTTCTAAAGAAGTTTCATAAAAATATATGTTTTGTTTACTACCATAGTGTTAAACCAAAAGGACTTTTGTTATTCCCATAATAAAATGAAAAGCAATCCATAACCCTCTGAGCACAGCTATGAAGAACAGTGCTATACTTTTTATGTTGCTTATAACAGTATCAAACCAGGCATGTCATGACTTGCATTTATTTACAGTGAAACCACTGTAAATAAAATAGTTCTATTTTGGCCCTGCTTTTACCTTCTGTTATGTGTAAGTGTATGTTTTAGTGGGCACTGGCTGTATCATGATGCTAGTTTTACAAGCCAGTAAGCTTCCCAATCATTCATTTTATTGTATTCTGAAAATTTCAGTGTTTAGTCTATTTCAAATAACAACATCTCATTTGGAAAATGTGAGCAAGATCACTACAGACATTTTTCAATATGCGGAGACTGAAAACACTGTTTTCCATTATCTTGAACATTTTAACTACTTCCACTGAAACATTAATATTTAGTAGAGTATATTTTTCTATATATATCTTTTGTTTACAAAGTCAAAAGGGAATCAAATGTAAAATCTATAGCAGTGCTATAAACTAACTTACTGAGAAATTCAGACAACACATGGTCCCCATTTTCTGTTCTTGTGTATTTTAACATACTATTTAATGCTATTTAGCACTATTTAATACTATTTAATGCACTGCTAATGTTATAAATAAATAGTATACGTATAGAATACAGAGGATAGCTGATAAGACTGATATTTTTCCATTTCCAGAGATGCTGCTTATTCAGAAAGAACCCAATAATGTAACATGTTGGTGGTATGGTAGAGTTCTAAAATGTGTGTTAAACAGGAAATTAGTTCTGACTTGAATCTTCTTACATTTTTGAAAATTTTATTTATACAGGGTTGTTTTGATTGTGTTGGCAAAATATATCCAAAGTTCCAAATGATGCTATTGAAAATGCAGTTAGCTAAATATAATAGCATTAATTATAGCTCTGTGATCAAAGGAACAAATTTAGTAGTGAGATGTCTGTGTTTTGTTTGTAATTCATCGAAGTATACAGGGAAATGATAAAGCAAATGCTGGTGTTTACCTGCAGAACACTAAAACCTGACAAAGTAGTTCTTCCTTCCATGTTTAAAACAAGCATGAGCTGTAAGGGCAGACAGCAAGGAATGGAAAAGAAATCAGTGTACCTGTGGAAAAACACCTGATTTTAGCTTAGCAGCTTGTTACATATACTTTCATCCGAGCTTTTGAGCTTTTTTACTTTTCTAAACTTAACATCTCACTGCTGTAGATCTGAGAGTCAGATTTCATTTGGAGCTAGTGACATAGAGTTTATTAGTCAAATCAAGAGTTAGCAAATTGTTTTCAGTTCTGTTAAATGCTGCTTCTGATGTTGATCATCCCAATCCAAGTGGCTGAAAGATTTTATTCTTAACATTTTATGGAGAACAGACTTTTGAGGGAAAATGCCTGTATGCACTTCAGGCATAAAATTCTAAAATTTATAGAGTTGACTTGACTATGATATCATTCTCTCTCCTAATCCAAGAGACAAAGGGAAATCTGAGGTGTTGCAGGTTGCTGCAAGTGGAGGGGAAATTGGTAATGGAATCAGGTGGTTCTTGGATGCAGTCTTGTCTGTCCCCAAAGACTGCAAAGAGTCCTATTTGGGCACTGGAGAGGTCAAGCCACAAAAGGTGGCTATTTACTCTTCCAAAGTTTTTGTTTCACCTAGCACGTAGCCCATAAACCCTCCATCTAGGCTCCTCTTGGTACAAGAAGAACCATCTAGGCTCCTCTTGGTACAAGAAGAACCATCTAGGCTGTGCCTGGAGCTTCTTTTCCTCTCTGTGTGTTTCTAACTTATTCACTCATAAACAGCCCAGGGAAGCTATTTGTCAGATAATTCAAACATACTTGCCTAAGTCTTTGGTTTGGGCAGCAGTATATTTATTTGTTTTGGTTTGAGGCATTCTGTGGTCATTAATAGTTGAGCCAAAAGAAGGGTAATTTTAGCTCAAACAACAACAAGGGTCTGTTATCAACTTTTTATAGAGCTGAGATCAGTAGAAGTCCTGTCTGCCAGAAAGTGGGACAAAGATTTCCTGATTAGATTCAGGTTTGTCATAAGCTTAGAAAATGCTTTAGACGTGTTCAGACCAACATCTCTTTTTGATCCATGGTTGTTCGTGGGGTATACGCTTCCAGTTTCATTGTCACTCTGGTGTCTGTTCTTGATGAGCAGAATCTGTCCTGTAGAATCTGGGGAAGAACATTCATATGAACATGTGATTTCCCCACGACACAGCTGACATGATCCCAGGTATAAAAAAGAAAAAAAAGAAAGGTGCAGATGGCCTTCCAGAGAACAGTAACAATTACTGCTCATGAAGATATACAAAGTAAACAATTTAAAAAATGATTTCTGCCAGGCAACATGTATTTGCGTATTTAGTCTAAAGAACAAAGAGTGAATATATTATTTACAGTGCTGGATGAAGGGGTAAACCTGAATGCAAAATTATATTAATATCAAGCAATAATACAGTAAAGTATTTCTAATCTTGTGTATTTTATTATAGCTTTCTTCTTATGGTGGCTACCTAAGTTACCAAGTGAAATCATTTGGCTTACCTAGTGAAGGCATGGTTCTTCTGGATAAGAGACCTGATATACAACTGACAGTAAGTTTTGTACTATTATTTTTTCTTTCAAGCAATACCAATACCATGAATTTTTCTATTATCCTTACAGCTGTGGTGAATTTTGCTCCTGTAGTGTGCTTAACTTTTACAGCAAAATGCTACATTTCTATAAAAGTGATTTTATTGCATTTTGCTCAAAGCCATCAACACACCTATCTCTGTTGCCAAAGTAATATGTTATTAAGCATAACTGACCTGAGAGCAAATAAAAAGATAAAATAGAGTTTTCTCTGTAAAATGCACCTGTGGAAAAAAATTAATTAATGATTGCACACTTGTCAGCAAGTGTGACCTTGACTTTGCAAAATATGTCCTGGATTCCATGGTAATTAATCTCATTTTCTGTGAGAATTTTCTTCAGCGTAAAATTAAGTGTAATTATAAGCCTTTGATGGACTGAAGTAAAAATGCGTTTTAGATTAACTGCTTTTTAATTCAGCTAGATGAAGGCCAAAATTGGAATCTCAGTTCTTTGTTTAAATTCCCAACTTGGTGGTTTTGTTTCTTCAGGCCATTTGAAATATTAATTCGGTCTTCTGGGATTCTCATTGGAAAATATGCTTCATGAAGTATTTCTGTAGTATCCCACTTGTTTGTGCATCAGGGTCAAAGAACGTTGCTCAGTCCAGTTTTGTTTTTACTTCCCTTTTCATGCTAATAAAAAAATTTACACTCAAGACAAGCTCTAAAGATGATATCAGGAGGCAGCTGCTTTTCTAACAAGAAGATAAGGGCAGCAAAAGAGACTATTTGCAAAGGCAAAACAGAAGTAATAACTAGTTACTGTAAAAATTGGCAAGCATTAATTTAATTATCTCAGTGTTTTATCTGAAAGCAAGGAAGTTAATAGGCAAAAGCAGGGAAAAACCTGCTGACACCGGAACACAATGCTTGCTATATTACTTTGCTGACAAAATAGCATACAGTTTTACTGGTATTACTTAGTTCTTATCCCCCAAATGACAAGATTAATGAGCTTCATCAACATCTGAACACTTCATCATAAAAAGTAGTGATATGGTAATGTTATATCCTCATTCTCACACAGGGCCAGCAAATGAAAGTAGTTTATGTGGATCCTAACAACCCACTGCCTGACCGTCAATATTATGGCCGTGTACAGCTAGTTGAGGTAAGAAATTAAAATGGAAAGGCCTGATTTTCCTAGTTGATAAGAGTCTATTTCACATGCCTTCCCTTTTCTTCTCTGAGGTGCATAAAAATATGCCAGTAATCTGTGCAGAAATACCAAATACTAGATAATGTTAATGAATAAAAACTTATATACTGTAGATTTTAAATACTAAAAAATTTTTTTCTCTATACTGCCACACTGAACCTGGGTTCTGATTCATGCCACCTAATTTTAGCACCTTTAAGTTAGGCATCTTGTCCAGTACTAGTCCTTAGCACTCCTTCTGGAGTCAGTGGAGTAATACTGACTCAGTAAACAATGGAAGATGATTCATCCCAGCCCCAGACATGTACTTAATACAGATGGAATGAATTGTTATCTGTTTTCCTCCTCTGACTCTAAAAGGAGTCTAGGTACTTAGAGTGGATGCCCAACATTTAGACAGATGAAGTTAGCATTTCCTACCTTAAGTCTTTGCTCAGAGAGTCAAACTGGGTTATTTCCGTCCCATGTACAGGCAAAAAAGATAATGTTTCTTCAAGCCAAATTCCATTTTCAGTTATGCTGTGTGAAGGCAGCCCTGAAAGATTGGGCTTTTAGGACTTTGCTTACTCTTAAAAATAAAATAATTTTCCTCTGCCCTTTTTTGATTTGGTGAATGATCACTCAAAGAAATTTGGATGACTGAGAAGGAATCTATTTGCTTCATCACTATTCCTATCTTAGGACAGATTCTTGATGCTTCAAAGTCTCACGTACCTTTCCCGGTGTCAGCATCTCTCTGGATCTCTGTTTTCACTTTCTGTCTATTGAACTATTTCTTGATTATCTTTCCTTCTCTCTGCCCACACAAGAAATTTCTCTACCACTTTCTTTCTACAGGACATACCCATTGATTCCAGACATCTTTCTCAGGTATTTTGTAGTTTGTTGGGAGCTGGCACATACTATCAGTTAGTTACTAGTAAATATGCAAAGTGCAGAGTATGTCCTTTTTTATGCTCATTATTCTTTTTCCACCTATTCTGTGTTTACATTCATGGTTCTTATTTTCCTGAGCTCTATTTCCCCCCACAGTACCTGGGACTATAGGGGTCTATTCCATGATTTTTTCTATTTTCTGCCACATTGTCTTCTCTGCAGATATTCTTCTGAAGAAGCTGCAGGACTGTGCTCATTTTGTATCCTTAATGTGCAGGGAAACTTCAGACATTTTGGCAGCAATAACCTTGTATCCAGAGAAGAACTGATGGTGATCCTGTCTAGACTAGATGGCTTACACATCAGAGGCCTTTACTTCACAGAGACTCAGCGATTAACCCTTGGTGAGGTTGGGCTGGAAGAAGCCACCAACACAGGAAGTGGCAGCATTGCGTACAATGTAGAGAAATGCTCCTGCCCTCCTGAGTATGCTGGTGACTCATGTCAGGTAGGAAATGTTTGCCTCCATACTGTGCCATTATCTTCTGTCTTGCCTGCAGCTATGCATACTGGTTTAGTTAAAGAAACAAACTAGTTATTAAAATACTTAGATATGCTTCTTTAAGTGTGTACACTTCTGATGGCTCAATTACTTTCACTGTCTAAGTAGCTCTGTAGGGATATCCAACTCTTGATTGCTTTGTGGAACTGTAAATGTCATTTTACATGTATAAAGCACTAAAATGAGGAATTCTCTGCTGCCCTATGACAGGCTGAAGAATCTCAGTCTATACTTACTTTAATGGAGAGAAGGTCAGAGTTGATTTGATCAAAGCCTGTGAGACCCTACATGTGGAGAAGGTTTCCTGATAACAAAGTTCTTTATTTAGTAGGCAAATGCATGAGAAAGTCCAAGGGATGGAAACTGAGCCTGGATAATTCTGGGCACTTTTTTAGTCTGTTGGGGTGGCTAACATTTTCCTATTTTTATAGGAAAATGTTTTAAAACTTAAGTTGTCCATATTTGCAAAATATTTGGAGATATTTTTGTGAAAGATAATGTGAAAATTGCAGAGTAATACTATCACCTGAAGAATGGTGAAATCCTAGCCTCAGTTATATATCCTACCCCAGCCAGTTGTTCCTGTGGCTGTAAATCTTTTGGCTGTCACTTTGCTTAGCTTAGAGCTCAACTCTTCCCATGCATTAATACCCAAGGTAACATAAAAAGTAGTGGAGAGATAAGCAGTGTACAGAGGGCACAAAATATGAGGCATTATTGTTTGAGAAAATGGTTGAGGGTTACCATAAAGCAGCAATAGCTGTACTAACCTTGAAAACATCTTTGAAATGAGAATGAAAGAATAATATCTAGACCAGAGCAGCTGCAGAGAGACTGATCAAACTGCCGTTTACAATTGACCTATGTTTCTCATGCATGTCCGCTGCTCAGGGACTGTTCATCATCTGCTGAATATCATTTTGGAAATATTTCTAGAAATTAATTTATCACATATTTGATTCTGTGTCACATGCGAATTGATGAATATTGACTGAAATTCCTACTCCCATCCCATTGCTTACAGCATACTGCTTTTATATAGTAAGAGGTATTTTTACATAAATTGGTGAAAATACGTAGCCCAAAGGAAGCGATCGAGACACAAACCGGTGTAGTTCATAAGTGCTGWGTGTTTATGCAGCATTACTCATTCCGTGATTTACTATTCTAATCGTCTAGCTCAGTCTGACTGCTTTAGGTGGGGAGAAGGTGATGCCTGCCACACCCTCAGGTAGGTATATACTGAGCTACAGGAATTGCAGAGTTATTCGTTAACCTCAGGAACTGTAATGTGTGCTGTACGACTTGACGCACGTATGAAGTTTAAAGGTGGGGCCCATCACAGCACATAGGCTCATTAATCTGAGTCAGAAGCTTAAGAATAAGGGAGCGTATAAGAGAACATTTGAATACTGAAAGCACGGTGTATGTTAGCAGTTGAGCTAAAGTAAAATGACGGCCAAAACACAGAGGCTAAAGAATGTAGGATGGCTGGTTGTCATTTTAGTAGCCATGGGGCACTGTTTCTCACAAGATATGCAACAGAAGCTATCATTTCCTCATCTTCAGAAGAGAAATCAGCACCAACAAGTTCAAAGGGATTTTAACCTGAGACAGGTAATTTATTCATTTTCTCTTCCTTGCTTGCTTCCTTCTTTCCCTTTGTTTTTAAATGAACTAATTTTATAACAACTTCTACATTATTTAATGTAAGAGTAATCAGAAGGCTAATCTTATATCTCAAATTATTTTGCTAACAAAAGTATGTACAAAAAGTTGCATTTAAATTGTTGTTTACTTGAAAACAATCAGCCTGAACTCCTATGCACTTCAAGGTGCCTAGAGCTTTGCCTTCATGTGGAATAAATATTTCAATATTAATTTCAATATTCTAAAACAAAGTTCTCAGTACTTCAAATGTATTGTTTAAAGTTTAAAGAGAGCATAAATATGAAAAAAGAAAAAGCTGTATAGATATGTCCAAATGCATTTGGATATATTTCTAAAATTAACGATTCATTTTGCTTTCCAAAAAGAGACTTCAGTAAGTAAAATTTATATGCACCAGTGTCTATATTTTACTTAGTCATGCTCTTTAATGTTCAGGCCCTGACTTCTTCAGAAGTTGTGTATACTGATTCCTTGTTGTTCAGGGAGCATATTCACCATTTTTAAAATGTATCTGAAAAATTTCAAGAGAGGATGCATATTCTGAATTCAGTCTTTGCTCTCACTGAAGTCAATATTAAAAGAACTGTTGATGATATTAGTATTCTGCATATTTTTTTTCCATTTATCCCATATATGAAGAAGGCAAAGATGCCATTTGCATCTGGTTTAAATAGCTCAATATTCCTTTGGGGATCTGCTTTGGGAGAGGTGAATTTTTTTCTCTGGTATTTATGTGGCTGATAAATACACTAGTTAGTTCTGTTCCTGCACAAATGCTTATGCTTCGACCAACTGGAACATGACTTGAGGCTCAGTCCTGCAAACCCTTTGCTCTTCAGATTACTCCCATCAATCTAGGTGGTGAATTGCTATGAGAAAAGGTTTATGGGCTTTAAAGTTCAACTGTCACTTTATTTATGAATGTCATTGGGGCCAGCCTCTAATTGTGATATACTGGTGAGGTACAGGTACAGTGCAGGACTACATTGCCTGAGGCAAGAATCTGGGAGGTATTTGCATAATGGGAGCAAAGCTTTCTCCCTGCTTCAGTGCAACCTGTGATCTTCCTTACACTGCACCAGCTTAGTTACTAATGAAAAGGAGCTTGGGGAAGGGAAGCAGGGATAGACTTATGCTCGGTCATTTTTGCTGTGGTTGGTGTGGCAGAAGACCTAGGAGGATATTGAGCAGAGAACATGGGCATGAATATTTGAATTGGTCTGTATATGGGAAGGCTCCATGCCCAGGAAGAATTCCCTGTACTTTCGCGTCCTCTGCACCCATGCCAAGCAAGACTGTGGTTTTAACATATTAGTTACTACCTACCTGGTGTAGGTTAACAAACTTAACGACAATGTGTCTTGCTTCATTCATGGTATTCCTCTGGTTCAGCTCCCTGTTTAAAGTTGACTTTGATCTGATGCGCTATATTTCTGTTCATGTGCTTTCAGTGGCTGAACATTCTTTTCATACTTTTTGGGTCTCTGGGACAAGCCTGTACTTACAAACTAGACCACTGTGTGTTCTGTAAGATCATCTAGCTCTGCCTAAGTGTGGCTTCATATAGCTCCAGGTAGACTTATTTTGGAAGTCATGATGAATTCATATAAAAAATATCTCATTAGAAGTACTTCCAAAGAATACACTGTAATTAAATTATTATCAAGAGTTCATATAACCACTAGCTAATATACGAGATTTCCATATGTTCTTCTTTGAGAACACTCTAGTATGAATCTATATCCAAATCTTTTTTTGTGGTTTAAAAGTCACATTCTACATCTTTGTACATAGCCACAGGAAATATGTTTTGCTCAGGGGTTAGAGTCAAAATGGTGCAATCCCCACAACCACAAAACGTAGAGCACAAGGTTCAGATGCTTAGGCTGAAACTGCTTCAGTTCCATTCTTTGCCATTTACTGAGTTAAAATACTTGTTATTTAAACAGTAACATGGGCTTAGAAGAGTTTGTCAAGAAATGTGTACCTCCACTACTCCTTGGGAATGGCAAACAATTTCCCATCCCATAACCTGTGAAAACTTTCTTTTCATCAACTTTCACCATTTTTTTCTTTCTTCCTGCCTCTGCCTAGGAATGCGGCCTTGGATTTTACCGTGAGAATAAGGGATTATTTACTGGACGCTGTGTTCCCTGCAACTGCAATGGAAATTCAAACAGATGTCAGGATGGTTCTGGAAAATGCATTGTAAGTAAAATGTTAGCGTTGAAGAAATGAATTTGAAAAAAGAAGAAAAAGCATTCACCTTACTGCAGGATGAGCTAGATAGTATTGTCGTCTTGCTAGCAGCTAAAATTAATCCTTACATACCTCATTCTTTATATCTTGTATCATAAGTGTAAGTTCCAGTTTTGCATACACTTTCATGTATATTTGACATAATTAAGTAATTAAAATTATTTGTATCCTTGTTCTGATTTTTTCTTTCCCCCTATAATCTTTGTTAGCTCATGGTACAAAAAGACACCAAATTAAGCACATATATAAGTGTTTGCAATTCTTTTTAATAAATGTGCGGTCTTACCATGGCATATGCAGTATAGTTTTATACATATAAGTTAGGGTTTATAAATGCTGACAAACAGTACATTCATGCATAGTATAGTCTTTGCAGAATAATGTCTTTTTAATCAGCGTCAATAAATCTCCACTAATCTTAATTTACAGCTAGATGGATTTAAAAGTATGAGAGTAAAATAAGATAAATGGGATAAAAGTTAGGTTAATTAGAAAATTGCAGCTGTCACAGGAGTTATAGTGGGGCAGATTCTGCTCCCTGACACACCATATTAAATCTAAAGCAGCCTCATCAGAGTTGATCAGCCCTAGTAGGAATGAAAATGTGACTTTTGGCCGACCATGGTTCTCTAGCTTACATCTGTGACGCTTGTTTAAACTGTTTGTTCCGAAAAATTCCCACTTAAAACTTTTCACTAATTTTTCACTTACTGTGTAAACAAGAACCTTGCCAAAATCTTTCAATGGTTTATTTTCTGTGTTATTTCTTCCTTGTTCATTTTGAATCCATTCTGCCCGCAGTGCATTCCTGTGCATTATATAACAGCCCTGACTTTGTCTCAACCCACCCTGTTGCTTGGATGGAAGCTATAAGCCAATTCAGCGTATTCTGGGGAATGACTTACAGTCTGCTTCCGTGGTGAGGCAGGGCAGGCCGTGACAGGAACTGCTGCCACGGAGCTGTAAAGATGAGAGGGTTTTACTTCAGATGAAAATTATAAATCCAAAAAATGCAAATTTCACTTTTTCCTCCTAAAATGTTTCACTTTAGTCCCTCTTTCCACCATTGTATTAACTTTCAGATAGACGGAGCTAAATCAACACTTGGCCCTGGGACAAACTTTAGGGCGAGCAAAGTCATCCAGGATAATGCGGTGAAAAACAAAATGCAAAGGGCCTGATTTACCTTCCTTTATGAGCCTCCAGCTAATAAGGAGTGAGTTTGTCTCCCTCTGTAGAGGAACCACGGCACAAAGACCTGTAGCGGTGCAGAGAGACTTCCCACTGTGGAGCAGTCGTGTTTCATACCCAGAGTGCAAGGCTTGCCCACTCGGCCTCCCGCTCCCTGCTCCTCTCCACGGGCACTGGCCCCCAAAACCTTCACATGGCAGCTTCTCTGCTGTTACAGCTTCCATAGGAGGCTTTGCTCAGCTCACCCTGACCCTTTCCTCTGTGGCAGCAGGACAGTCCTCCTCAGCTCAGGCAGTGTCCTGTTGCTTGGTGGTGGGATGAGAGGGTCGCAGGACTGCACTCCTGAATGTGGCGGAGAAGGAAGTACAAGAGGAGATGGAGAAGATGCTGCCCTTCTAGCACAAATCAGATTTTTGTGTCCCAGTGGTCCCTGCCTTTCCTCCTGAAAGGTACATTCCCTTTGCTGCAGCATGGTGCTGAGACTTCCTCATCCTCAGATGTGTTGTTTCATGTCACATAACCCCATATACATAGGTATCTCCCCTGTGACCCTGGCACACTGGACAGTGGCATCCTGTTCCATATGGGTCCTTGGGGGTCAGGTGAGAGTTTTCCTTTCAGAGTTTGCAATACCTGACTGTTTGGAAAGGCTGTGACACCAGGGTGTCTCTGCTCTCCTATCCTATGCAAGGCCCAATGAAACTTGAAGAAGGACCCCTGAGGGAGTTGCTGGTCTGGCTTCCTTCCACTCTGCCGTAGGAGCACTGGATTATGCCCCACCATTCTTTATATGCCGTGTAGCTAGAGGGAAGTAGGGCACATTCAGAATAGCTTTCATATGAAAAGTTTCTTCATATATATATGATTTACTTCCATTTCTGTAGACAGAGTGGGCTTTAGCAAAACAAAAGTCAGTAGATAAACTTTTGGGGAGCTTGCTCCAGGATGCAACCAACACAACTATTTTCACCTAAGGCAGTATTAAATACTTCTCTTTTACTTTTTTGCTGTTCAATTTTTCTTCAGGTTTATCCAAATTTACAGTAACTATTAAGAAACCAGTTGAATTTTCCATGAGCTTTTTGCAGGAAAATATTCACAGGGTTTTTTTAGAGAATGCATTTTAAAATGGTTTCTTTTATAAGCTTAGGGTCTTCATATTTCTTTAGCTTACCCTAGTTAAATGGCCCATAGTCACCATGAACTGAAGCTTTGCCTGTTCCTTCCCAGAGCCTTTCATAAATGAGCCACAAATTTAATTCTTTAACCCAAACAAATTATGGGTTACTATGTGCAGAGGCTGCAGGAGGGCTTGTTGGTGTGGTTAAGGGAATCTTGGTATGAGGAAATGTGAATGAGAATGGAGTACAAGGGGAGATGGAAAGGACAGAAATGATCCTCATTTGAAGGGGAAAATTGCTCTCCTGCTGCAAGTCATGGTGCTAGGGCTTTTCACCATGGCTCTAGGCCATTGGAGGTTCCTGAAATAGGTGTGCAGTCAGTCTGCTCAGCCAGTTGCCCACTTTCTCTTTCCATCTTTCACTTTATTAGTACACACTCAGCTTTGTGGATCTCTGAAGTTATGAAGAAAGCAGTTGTGGAACTAGGGAGTATGAATGCCTTGAGTTTTGGTTTCACTAAATTTTTATGACTGCTCACCAATGCATTTAAATAACTTCTGTTGTAAATTAACATCTTCTTAGTTAAAGCAAAAGCAATTTGGTTGTCCTCCCACCATAACACATAGACATGTGTGATGTTCAGACGACAGCAGGAATAAGAATGTTTCTAAAATAAGATATAATTTCCAGCTATTTTATCATGGAAAATGGGCTGTATCAGTTACAGCATTCATTTTCCCAGCATTCACTTTTCATTATTCATTGCAGTTAGCAAATTAAAAACAAATTACATGTACACTGAGGAAGATACAGTAAATTCAAATCTAATCAGAATCAACCAATAGAATTAGTTTTGGAATTAATTTCATGGGATTTTTTAAGAATGTATTTGGACTCAATTCACTGCATGCTTTTAAATCATGTCTGCCTTCTAATTTGTGTTAAGATGCAAAATTTAAAGTTACATTTAAATCTTGTGAGTTTTTAATGGCTGCCATTGAAATATCAAGACATAGAGAATGCATTATGGGAATTTTCCTAACAAACCACACATCTGACTGAATTCCTTTAAAATATGTGTAATACTGATTATTATCTGTTGCCCTTCCACAATAGTGAGCAAAATGGGCTTTCTACAGTTAGAGAATGACAGAAACCAATCTATCTTGATAGTGAAGGCAGTTTGGCAATAAATGCTCAGTTATGTGGAAGGGAAAGAACATCCTTAGTTTCTGAATAGTTGGGCTATAATTTTTAAAATAACTATAGAACCGTATAGAATGAGAAGGCACTGTTAACCATGTTGCTTGTTTCCTCTTTAAGAACTGTCAGTATAATACTGCTGGGGAGAAATGTGAGCGCTGTAAAGATGGTTATTTTGGAGATGCCACTCAAGGTTCCTGTCGGACGTGCCCTTGCCCTTATACAAACAGGTACTGTAAAAGGTCCTGAGAAGCCAAACAGAAGGTAAAGGGGAGAAATGTAGGATGTAAGTTATCTTTAATCTCATGTTTATTACCATTCCGCTCAGCCAGATCTCTTTCAGCATAGAGATAAGTGGCAATGATGAAAGAAGCCTTTTCTATGAATTCAGAAAATTTAGTAGGATGAAAAAATAATTTAGAAAATTAAAGCTCATAAGCACATATCTACATATCTGAAAGATTATGCTGTCTCATCAGGCGGAAGCTCCATTTGAACTGCAAATGGAACTCAGCAAATATTACTGACCTAGAAAAATTAAATTTCCTCGGATCTAACAATGTTGCCAGGCTTTTAAAACTGGGCAGTAAATTGTATTTTAAATAAATGGTATGCTGAGCCACACTGTTTATTGTCATTGATCAGCTCTGAAATGTGAAATGTATTAAACAAAAACAAGTAGGTTTTAAAAATTCTAAGCTACGAATTGCTAAAGGCACCACATAGTATTTGCCAGGTGCAGAAGCAAACACCAGGTAGCCTTAAGTGAGAGATTTACACTAGTAGACAATAGACAGGTTTTTTCCTTTATTAGAGGACTCTCTGATAGATCTGTTTTTGACAGCACTGGCCTCTTCTGCAGGTGTTTGCCTGAGGCTGGCTGAGCATATTTTTACTTGTCTTTTGCTTTAAGGGTGCTGAAGTATCTAAGGAGCCCATGAAACCTGCAGTAGTTTCATAGCTGCACATTAGGGTGGTAAATACCATTCATTACATGGGAAATGCATCCCATCTTGCATTATTGGCGTTAACAATTTTCCACCTAGTCAAATTATACGTAATTCTTAGTGCAGACTTCTGATACCTGTCTTTGATAGAGAGACTTGGTTTATCCAACTATTCATGGGATAAAAAATGGAAACAGCAAAGGTGGCCTATCCTGTCTTCACCTCCTGCCTTCTTCTCACCAAACAATGGGCAAAAAATGGTCATCCACCCTATTGAAATTTGAATCTAGGTGAGTCTGCTAGAAGAAGCGTACAAAAATGTTCA
Organism: Apteryx rowi; assembly: GCF_003343035.1. Lineage (NCBI taxonomy): Eukaryota > Metazoa > Chordata > Aves > Apterygiformes > Apterygidae > Apteryx > Apteryx rowi. The sequence continues at coordinate 1,757,219 of NW_020447741.1, forward strand.
TTGTGTTAATGAGATATATCCTAGAGCTCTCTAAGGGAGTTCACAATTCTATCCTGCCTTGGTTAAAAAAGAAGAAGAGTATTAGCTACATAAAAATAAGATCTAATGCTTCCACCCATAAATAAGAAAAAAACTATACAAACAAGAGGGAACTTTGTCTAGTACAGGCTATTGATTTTTGCCTAGTAAGATAAGATAGCCACATAGACTTGTTTTATATTACGTCATCACTGTTAAGGTTTATTTTAGGCATTCCTTTGTGTAATGAACTATTACATTCTGTCCAGAGGGTCAGAAAATGATTATTTTTTAACCTAAGGAGAAAACCTAGAGAAAAATTTGAAACTTCAAAGAACTGGTCACTGCAATTTATCTGGAGGCAACTAAATTAACTCAGTAGTAATTTGGTGGTATAAAAGCCTTTTAATGTGAAAGTCATTTAACTGAATTTAGCATCCAGAATCTAAAATCTATTTGATTATGTGTTCCCAATAAAAAATTTTCTTTCTTCTTACAGATTTGCAACTGGCTGTGTGGCAAATGGTGAAGAAATTCAGTGTCTATGCAAAGAAGGCTATACCGGAGTTCGTTGCGAACGGTAAGTGACTTGTTTCTCAGGACAAATGTCTTTGAGAGACACCATGAAAGGAGGTATATCTGTATTATGTATTATAATATATCTGTATTATATGTATATGTACATATGTGTTTGCATAATATGCACACACTTAGGGAGGCATATAATTTTATAAATAGCTGCTATAGTGTGGTGCTGTAGTATAATTGCAGATGAGATCCCAGCACACCCTGAAGAAATGTAAATAATTCTCCACGATGAATTTAGTGACTGCACAGTTTTTATCAATAAGGGTAGTGTCAGTCACTTTGAATATGTGCCCTGTGCATTGTCTTGTCCTTCACTCTTGCTAATAATAATAACTCTCACTTATTTTGTCCCATTTCCAATTGAAAACATATTCCCATTTCTTCTAATATATTTGCTGGTGCTTCAGTGTTCTTTATTAGCTGTCCAGTGGCGACCATGTAACGTTTAATACCATACCCTTCATCCCAAATCATTCCGATGTGCCCTGCAGGTGGAGTGTACAAACACAATACTGAAGCTATCTCTTTTGCTGGAACATTACAACAGTTTGGCAAAGCAAAATAAATACAGCATAACAATTTCAGGCAGGAAGAGGAAGCAATTTCACTGAGTTTCAAATCCAGGAGGAATTTAAGGATAATGGAATAGGGTTGTCTGATTCGGAAACCTGAGGCTAGTAAGTTATGGTGGCTCACCTGAAGGTAGTATCTCCAATACCGCATTATATTTTAGGAATGCAACTTTGTGGTATTTCAGGGCTGTTACCTTTGACATATAAGCAGTAGGTTATGGACAGATTTGCTCTTCCAGATCTAGCCATACCAGTAGAAAATATTACCACCCTCAGCTGCTCATCATGGCTCCTTGATCACGCATTACTACCCCTTTAGGTCATACAACAGAGTGAAAAACTTTAGAAATACTTTTAGAAATACTATCTAGCCAGTCCAGGCAATATATTTTCCCTAGAAAATACTTAGGGACTGCTCACACAAACTGCTTTGCTGGCAGATGGCAAGAGGAGATAGCATCCAGCAGAAGGGTGCTAATGTCGTTCAGTGCCACTGCTGTTCAAAAACTCAGCATGTGCTTGCAGTATGATCCTACTGAATAAATGAATTCTGGTGGGATCACAGAACAGAATGATATGATTTGCTGGGTTAAGCCTTTTAAAACACTCTTCATACATGTATCTGTGTGCATGTGTGTTTTTATAGACTAAGTGAGTTATTTTTAGATGAGCATTGTGGGAGTTCTTTTATTTTTAGAAACATTTTCTGTAGCACTTGGATAGACATTTTTAACACAGCGCAGAGGATACTGTAAACCAAAAATACACCCTTTTTGTCTAAGTCAAGACATGAAATCTACTACTTGACAGTTTCTTCAGGAGGAGAACTGAGTTTTTGTTAAGCGAAAATATATTTGACAAAAGCAGGTTCAAATACTTAATAAAACAACATTTGTATCTCTTTTATCTAGCTGTGCTCCTGGATATTTTGGAAATCCACAAAAATATGGAGGCTACTGTCGAAAATGTAATTGTAATAATAATGGTCAGCTGGCTAGTTGTGATCACCTGACTGGAGGTATGTAAGGGCCTATGAACATGTAAGGAAGCACTGTTTACTCTCTGGAAAGCAGAGAAGGAAGATCTTTTGATAAGTTGAACTAAGGGAAAAACCTAGACTTATAAGAAATGTAGATCATTTTTAACAAAATGTAAGGTTTCCTAAAATATAAGAGCATAGTAATGGAAGAGCTGTCCTGAGTCACTGAGTTCATCCTTGTGGGGCATTTTATCATGTATTTTCCTTCATAAACAGTATCAATTATATTGTGCTTTTCTGTTTCACAGGCGTGTATATAAATGCATTATTGTTTTTCCTCTGAAATATTTAAGTCATATCTTGCCACTCTGTGTTAGATGTTATGAAACAAGCCTCATGGAGCAGTCTTAATATGCCTTTTTAAAGTGTATCTGAGACAGATTAATGACATTTTCAGAGTTTGCATCAGGCACTGCCATATTAGGTATCTAAGCTAACTGTGTTTACAATAGAAGTTAGGCATCTAACTCAGGAGGCTATTTTATAAATCCTGCTATACACCTATCTGCAGACTGAGACATCCTTAATTTTCCCAGTATCAGTCATATATATACTCCGCTACTAGTTAAGTTCTTTGAAGAGTATTATGCCGCAGGTGTATGTTTGCTTTATCTATTATAATTCTGAGGTAAAGGGTCTAATCCTATGTTCCTCAGCCCATCTTTACTGTGATTCATCTCAGTCCTTTGAAATACTCTTTTCTGTTCAGAAACATGCAGACGTCTGTTCTTGATTCTCCCATATTTTTACTCTCCAATAAATTTATACTTTTCTTTCACCATAGGCAGCTTTTCCTTCTCACATTTTAGTGAAATGTCAGACTAATGACTCCTGATTTTTTCACATTTCATTTCCCTGCACCTACTGTTCATACTACATTCAAATGACTGTAAGGATCATCTTGTCTTTCTTTGGTCACAGAAATTAGAAAAAAACAGCAAATGATGTGAACTGCAGTTGGCACCTGGTGCAATTTTTCAATAGCTAGTTCTCATTTTGTATTTCATCATTAAAGTAAGGCATCTTTATTATATTTATATTTTGTGTGGAACGAATCCAAGCAGTGTTTGATGTTTTATCATTCCTCTCTTTTTGAAGCAAGAGTTTGCTAGGACAAACTAATCCTTAGGGCAAAATTCAGCAAGCCAGTTTGTTTTCAGTTTGTCTCCAACAATATATTCTGATCAGCCATCTTTTTTTCCACATTAGCAATAAAACCTTCTGTGATCAGCAGCACAGCATGTTCTAGCAGGTTTATATGTGTATGATGTTTGGTACTTGGCTGAATTTTTTCATTTCATCATTTCTTGGCTGATGTCATTGGTGCACAAGCTGTAATAATAGTTTTATTTAATTGATACTTCACCGCCACAGCTGAAATGTGCCTGGTGTTAGCTGAATTATACAACAGCAGGACTGCACGTGTATTTGCTTTCAAAATAATTTCCATCATTCTCTTACAAATACATTCTTTGTGACTTTTCTTATTTTGGCAGGAATGCTCACTACCAATCCTGTTTAACTTCCTGATGACTTAATGTGCAAGTGCCAAAGGAAATGGCACAGCTAGGCAGTTTGTTCCAGGCTGTTTCATGCTACTCTTAAAGTTCAGTTAATTTTATCACGGTAGCCTCTCACAGTTAATTTTATCACGGTAACCTCTCACAGTTGCAAGCTGTTGTTGACTCTTGACAGCAGCAGCAAAGACTGCTATATCCTGTGTGCATCCTCTGAAGGAAAAGACTTGCTCAGCCCTTTTCATTTTCAACAGGAGATGGCAGCCCTGTGAGTTTTGCAGTAGCCAATAGGACCAAATCTGTTAACAGGGACCTAGGCATAAAGGTGGGGAGATTCCTGTCCTATATGATGATATTTTTAGGAGCCAGCTCCTCTCCGGCTTCCTAAAAGTTAGAATTCCGGGTAAGAATCCTACAAATGCCTGGAGATTGTTAACCTTCTTATAACAAGTTTTGTAAGAAAACAGCACATGGGACAGGCAGTCACTTGAGCTGGCTTGTTGGAAAGTCTGATGGCAGTGTCTATACCACCTGTATACCACCCGTATCTGTGGCCCAGGCTCCGTGCTTTAGGTTACGGACAGTGCCTCCTTCCATCCACACACTCAGCATTTCTCTCAAGCCTGATTAATCTCTTAATCATGCAAACTGGAGCAGCTATGAAAGAAGGCCATAAACACTTCTCAGTACCTTGTGGATTAAAATCCTTTGGGAATAAGAATCTGTGGTTCGAACGTGGATGCTGAGGTAGATAAAGGGTTTGAACCTATGTCTTGGGTACATGCTTTAACTAGTAGGCTCTATAGTCTTGGCTCCAATCACAGTATTATTATTCTAGGCAAAATGAAATAGATTCAGCAGCCTTGATGCAAGAGAGCTTCCTGCTGCTACACAAGTAGCATATATTATGAGGTTACAGTCCACTTTTGAGGGATGAATAAGATGTAGATCTCAGCAAGGCACAAGTGGGAGCTGAACTCAGCACTCTCAAGCCTTCTGGACATTCTAGCTAGTTCACACTGATTATGGATTTATGAGAGGGCTGCACAGTGTTTTCATGGCTGCCAACCATGCAAAGTGAGTGTAAAAATGCAATAGTAACATTTCCATAAGAAAATCTTGGTTACTGATGATAGTTTTCTGATTTCAGAATGTTTAAATAATGAACCAAAAGATGTGGATCCTGATGAAGATTGTGACTGTAAGTAATAAAACAGAACTGCACTTAGATTGCTGATTTCTGGCTTTGGATATATACTGATGACTGTTTTAAAGGTGGCAGATTTTAAAAAGGCATGGCGGTGTCCTGTAATGAATCTTTAAAAAGCAAACAGTCAAGCAAACATTTGGGAAATATGATTAAAAAGGCCATTTAGCCAGATGTAGGTGGGGCCTCCTCCTCACTTCTGGGTTTGGTCACTCTCCTTAATACTGCGGGCCTTGTTGTTGCCTTTGTTCTTCAGGTGCCACCAGGTGACAAGCATCAAAAAGTTTCCACTGCATCTTATTTATTAATGTGCTCAGTGCAATGTTCTCTGTGCAAAATATCAATAATATGTATTGTTTTCCTTTGCTCATGCTCTTTCTCTTCAGCTTGTGATAGCTGTGTAATTACATTGCTGAAGGATTTGAGCACAATAGGTGATGAGCTTCAGCTGATTAAGTCTCAGCTGCAAAATGTCCATGCGAGTACCCACACACTGGAGCAGATGAGACATTTGGAAACACGCATCAAGGACTTAAAGGTACACACACATAAAAGGAGCAGTCTTAAATTGATTTCAGGTTAAGCATACAAGAGCTGAACCTGGGAATTTATGCCATTTTTTGTCAGTTTACAAGCAGACATTGATGAACTTTTAATTTCAAGTGCTGCATCTTGACAGTACTGGGCTCCACCTGTTGGCAGAAAGCTTTTAGTTCTATCTTGTGCTCTGAAAGGGAATGAGTATCTCTGCTTTTTCTTAGGCCTACTCAACTTGAAAGCTCTATGTTTGAGGTTTCCCTATAGCCCTATCTTTTTCCAGCACTTCATGCCTCTGAATTACTGTAAACATTACATTCTAAATGAATTTTCCTTAGTTGAAAAGCAGTTGCCGGACTCACAGAAACAAAGACCCAGCTGTTAAATTGGTCAGCTATGAAGTTAGTAATGCTGTCTTTATTTACCTTGGGCAAAGATCTAAGCCAGTGAATTTTTGCTCATTATCTCCTGTGTCTGGGTGATTTACTGAAATTCTTTTTACTTTTGTTCCAGGTCTTATTGAACAATTACCGTTCTGTTGTTCATAATCAGGGTTCAAAGGCAGATGAGTTGGAGACAGACTTCATTAACCTAAATCGTGATGTAAATGCTCTCCAGGAAAAGGTGACTTACTAAATTAATTTAAAAATAAACTTCTCTTAACTGCATATTAATTTGTTGTATCCAGGTATCTTTAATGTAATTGCTTTTTTCCCTTTCTAGGCTGAAATGAACTACAAGACAGCAGAGAGATTATTTAATAATTTTGGTGAAACTAATCAGAAAGGAAAGGATTTGGTTTCAAGAATACAAATAGTTGTCAATAATATACAAGGTAAAAATGGTTCCAATGGTTTCCAGTATGTTTTGTTTTATGAACAGTCTACTTACAATATTCTTAATTAAGCATGAGATTTTTTTCAGAAAACAGCTTCATAAAATAGAAAGTTAGACATAGGTGTGGAATTCACTCTTCCTATTAAAAATCTTATATATGATGCAAATTTAGGCACCTACCCTCCCTATATAGTGAATAGGGACAGAGAAGCTTTTCCAGAGGGCAATTTAGAGCACCTGGTTGACTGTCCTGACTTTAGCCTGGATTGCTAACATAGGGTATTTTAAATTAGATGCTTAAAATTATTGCTGGGAATTTGGTAATTTTGGACAAGTTTCAAGCCTGATTCCATCTTACTAACTTTGGTGGTGTGACACAGGGTACTTCTGATTGGTACAATTAACACAAAATGGATCTACTTCATTAATGAATTCAGGAATAGGCATGCCTTTTTCAGAAAGGATAGCAGCCCTGTGATTTGTGTCTGTTGCATAGGCTTAAGTGCATCCTCTGTTTGACTTCTTTTGACTTCTTTTGACTTCTTTTTTTCAGTGCTCTTGGAACAAATAGCTGGTACAAATGCAGAAGGTAACAATTTGCCCTTGGGGGATGCTGCCAAAGAACTGGCTGAAGCTCAACGAATGATGACAGAGATGCGAAACCGCAACTTTGGCCAACTGCAAACAGATGCAGAGGAGGAGAGAAGAGAAGCTCAGCTGCGTAAGGGCTTGTTCTCCCAGCTTCTTCTTTTGGTTCTCTAGAAAGATCAGTCTTAAATCCAAAGCATTATTGACTGTTTGGGATGGAGTGCAGGGAGGGGCATTTTGCAAGTATCGCTGGGTTTGTAGTAATTGTTAGTCAAAATCAAAGTGGTAATTCTGTAGGGCATTTAAAGGCATTTTTACTTTGTTATGAAAGAAACTGAGTTGGATTGGGGAAGAAACCCAGTACAGTCATCTTTAATAACTAGAGGAATGTCAGTAAAAAATGTAGCTGATTATATATACTTACCCAGTGCTTCTATGTATTATAATATATAAGATATGGTACCTGTAGCTCTTTTAGAAAAATTACACGTGTAATTTAAAGTCACATGTTAAGAAGCCAATAGAGTAATACAAGGCTCAGGTCATAAAAGGATAAGGAAGTACAGAAGTTTTAGTTGTACTCCATTTTATGTTCTCTGCATGTGTTTGACTGGGACAGCCAGTAACCTGATTCTGCATAGTAGAGACAGCAAGGATAGCAAGGTCACAGCCTTCTCTCCTAACCAGGGTTATAGCTGAGAAGTGTGAAGGACTTTATGAGTGAGATTCGTCTTCCTTAACTTTGGATTTTGATACCTACCTCTGAGCAACTCTTCTGTATCCTATGTGTAGGCAGTGAAATGGACACTCTTAAAGAGTGTGATTCATGTTACCTGTTTTAGGTTTCTACCTTCTGTGAGATGAAATGTGACCTGGAAGTGCATGTATCTCTCTGCTGATTACAGAGGAAGCTTTAATGACTAACTGGGATGCAGATGTCTACATTGTAGATGAAAATGGTGATGAAATTGTGTTAGTTTTGTATTAAAAAAGAAAATAATTCAATATATCCAGAAGATCATCCTTATTTAATTTAGAAATAGCCAAATAAATGCTTTTCTGTAAGAGTATGCTCCATGTCTGCAGCAGCAGTTTTGTGAGCAAATTTGAGCCAGTGAGATGCTGAATAATATATCTGCTATAGTATTACTGATACTATAGCAATGCAAAGGATGTTTAGTCACATCACCACAGCTTTCTAATCCTAATGTTAAGCCCTACTGAAGGAGGTTTGTTTTGGTTCCCTTCTTCTCTGAACAAAGCTTTTCTTTCTGGTTCTGATACTGCAGTACTGGCACATGTTAAGAATGAACTACAAAAGTACCACCAAGAAAATCATGGGCTTGTTAAAATTGTGAGGGATTCATTGAATGAATATGAATCCAAACTCACTGATCTTCGTGAAGCTCTGAATGAGGCCACTGGACAAATCAAGCAGGCTGAAAATTTAAACAGAGATAACGGAGTTCTGTTGGAAGACATTAAGGTAATAGCACTTGGGGTTTGGGAGAAGAAAATTAAATCTCAGGCTATAGGGGGTGTTTTTTATTGCTGCTTTTGGCCTTGCAAAGCCAAGTGGCATAAATTCTTTAAACTTTCTCTGAGGTCTCTTTCTGTCAATCCACGTATGCCCAGGTATAAATGTAGTCTACTTCTACATGTGGCCTTTCTGTGTGACCAGGACAGTGTGAAAAGGATGTAGGTCTAGTGAGAGATAGGAAGGAGAGTCTCTGCCTGTCCATTCTCTTCAGCTGTAACTAGCCATTTTGTCTCCTATTCTAGATGAAATTCCTGATTCTGATGTACTTCTTGTAGTAATGTCCTTAAAGTATTTGGCTTTAAAAGCCATGAACAATGAAAGCAATAATGTGTGCCATACTGTTAAATTATTTTGGGATTAATAGTCTACATAACTGCTCCTAAGGTCTCATCCGAAAGGTGACAAGAAAGAGCTGTCATTCTTAAACACTGCTTAATTTTTAGAGTTTTTTATGAAATAATGCAAGAAATACCAGAGTGCTACAGGACCCATTCTTTTAAATGAATTGGATTTTTGCTGAAATATGTCACTGTTTTACCACACTCCTGTTCTCTAGTTTGCTAGCACGGGTTGACAAAATAATTTCTGCATTGACCTTTACCTTTAATTGTTAAGTTGTACCTTTATGTGCATGAACAGTACAATATGTGCATCACATCAGTAAGCACAGTTGTCTTAAAAGATGGAGGCATCTGTACATGTCATAAATATGCTGATACACTTCTCTGTTAGAGAGAGATTTGACATGTTACAATGATAGAAACACCACTGAAGAGGGTGAACACTCGCTTACCTACCCATACAACTTGTCTGATTGAGCTGATAATGTGCCTCTACCCCAGAGCTACTGTGTAAACTGTCACAGGGCTGCTCTAGACCAAGAAATTTCATTCGTTTTCCCCTCCAAGTCTTCATAGGGTAAGATGGGGAGGCTTCACACCCCCTTTCTGGTGAGATTCCCAATCCAAAGGATAATGTAAAGATTTTATTTCTGCCTCTGAGAAAGAGAAGCAGTCACCAGGGAGCTGTTGATATAGTTTCCAGATCTGAGAGAACAGAGACTTAGATGGTCTGTCTTGCCAGTCCATTTGAGTTCACTAGTACTACTTTTTCATTGTCTGAGAGTTAATAACTGAACTTCTGTAGCCTGCTGCTCAGCTGTCTTGAGGCGCTCTGCTGTTACTACTGCAAATTTCTGAGTTTCTCACTCTTATCATCATTAAGATGGCATTAGATCCTAAACACTATAGGCACCTGATTAACATAGTAAAAGTATCTTTGGAAAATCCTACTGCAAGCTAGACTACGTAGATATGATTTTCCCTGTCTCTCATCTTTGAACCAATCACATGTTATTCAACCCTTTATTTTTCCTCAGAAACGGATTGATGAGACAAATTTACATCAGAACAATATCTTGGATATTTTGAGCTCTACCCAAACTTCCCTGACACAAGCTAATGGTGTACTTGGATTATTGCAGAAGAGCAAAGAGGTACAGTTAACCTGTTTAAGTTAAGATTAAAAAAAAAAATCCTGCTGTCAGTGTAAAGGGTAGCAAACCTCCATGTCTAGAACGTGAGGCTTATCTGAGCCACACAAGAAGGGAAGGGAAGGATCTCAGGCTCTAAGAGGAGCCTGCCTGGACAAGTTCTTGGAAGAGAGGGTTATTATGTGTCTGAGAAAGACACTGAGCCACAGATGTTTGGGAGGGTAGCTGGGAGCAATATTGTTACGTGATTGTGCTGTTCTTGTGCATCTCTCTAGGCAATTGCTTTTAGCCACTGTCAGAGACAAGGTACTGGGCTAGAAAGACTTTTGGTCTGACTCAGTATGGCAGTTTTTATGTTGTTATGTAATGGACATAAAAGCAGAATGTAACGACTAGCAGTTATTTACAATAAACTCCAGAGTATGTGGGAAAAGGTTGTTTTTCCCCTTGGTCTTCTCAGGTGCAATGTATATGTCACACTAAAGGTGGCAAGGACAAAATCAAACATATATGAATACGGATTAAATTTTATCTTTATAAACCCATAGGAATATGAAAGTCTGGCTGCTCAGCTTGATGGAGCAAGGAAGGATCTGAATGAAAAGCTGACAAACAGTTCCTTATCAGCCAGCAAAGAACCTCTGGTGGTGAAGGCTGAGGATCATGCCAAATCTTTGCAAGCCTTGGCAAAACAATTGGATGAGTATGTTACCATTCTTGTAAATGAGCAAGTTTTGTACATCACATCCACGGTTGCAATGTCTGTAACTTCACTTGCTTTTATGACCTTTTGCAAAGCCAGAAAAAATTCTGTTTGTGCCTTTTTCTGCCTCTACAGGATACATGGCAATTTCTTGCAAGCTTTCCCTTTTGCAGAAACGGGTCTTTCTGTATTTTCCTGAATTTTTCTTCTATTTTTCTCGAGAACTGTTTGGGGTTGAGAATAATGCATTACTGCACTACAGCAACATTTCATGAACAAGAGAGAAAATCCTCATGCAGGGAGTGGGAAGATGTTTAGAATAATTTTTGTAGTGTTATTTTAGGTATTTGTACTCATACCTTTATGATGGGAATGAACTGGGACAAATAACTGGGAGAAATGGTATCTTAGCAGAGTCTTCAAACATGCCTGTTTAGCATTAATGAGTTAAAGAATTCCCATAGTTTTCTCATCCTTCAAGGAATCTTCTAGAAAGGCAAAGATAGGAAAACTTGATATGACTCAGGTTTTCTCTCTCCATTGTTTGTACTTTACCTTGGAAATATGAGGGAGGTTTTGGAGGCCTTCAACAGTACTTTGGAAAGAAACAGAAAAAGCAGAACCCTAATTTTTCTTTGTGCAAATTGTTTGCATTTTGTCATTATATGAGCTATATATACCAGTTCAAAAAGTTAAATTCCAAAAGACAAAATTTAGCTGGAAAATTCTTGGTAAAAAACTGTTGGGTTTTTTTGTTAGTTTTCAGTGTGACTTTTTCAGTTAACAAGACAGTGTTCACACAAATACAAGGTAGCTAGTATTGGGTGGTTGCATAGCTCAAGTGGAATGGGTACAAGATATTTTCTCTATTGTTTCTTATTTCAGAGCTATCACACTGGTTCTTGCAGCAAGAACAAGTGGTCTCAAAGTTGCTGTCTTGTGCTCCATCAGCGGCCACTTCTATAGGCCACTGGAGCAGTCAGAAATTATCTGGAAGCTGTAGTGCTCTGAACTAATCCTCTGAACTGAATTATATTTTGGGGGCTGTGATGGAGGTGACTCACTGACCTGTGTGTTGGGGAATTCTCTCTATCTTAGTCACGCAAACACTACTTTGGATATCCACAATTGTATCTTGCCAAGTACCTGAACTTGTCCTGTCTTCTAAAGAATCTTTTCATATTGGTCTGCTTCTAAGTTTGACATTTTTGCAGAATGAAATTAAAGATCTAACTGAAAAAACATTTTCTGTATTGATATTGATTAAAAACTACTGAGTTCAGGTCTGTTCAGTATGCTTCTCGAAGTCTGTGGTCTTTGCAGAAGACTGCATTTTTCACCGTGTTTCCTACAGAATAAAGAACAATGCCAGGAAGGATGAGTTGGTAAGCTGTGCTGTGGAAGCTTCTACTGCCTATGACAATATTATTAATGCCATCAAAGCAGCGGAGGAAGCAGCCAACAGAGCTGGGGGTGCAGCTGACTCAGCTTTATTGGTAAGTCCCCATTAGTAGCCAAACGATGGTAAGTTTGTTACAGCTAGATAACATTTTTTACTATCAGAGGGGCACCAAAGTCAAAGACCTGTTTGTCTTAGCATGCCTTGTTTACCTGTGGCCATTATATGAGGAAGTTGCTGTTTTGCATGTTTGTATATTAGTCTTGCTTGAGCATTAAAGAGGCTAGTTACTGCCTTTCTGGTGAGGCTGTCCATGTGAATACTCCTTGTCCATTGCAGTGCAAAATAAGAGAGGTCTGCGTGACCCAGTACTGATAATCACAGAAGGTGGTTTCAGCTCTTCTCTTTTATTTTGCTCTAGTAATGCCCGTGAGTGCTCCAGCAGGAGAGTAGTATCTAACAGCTGTATTTCTGTAATTGCTGTCTGATGCCCCAAACTCTGTTAGAACTTTGTCAAAGACCAAGGCTGTGTTATGGCTAGATTAATCTGGATAATTGTGGTTGGAGGGTCTTGTTCTTTGCATGAAATCTCAGCCCTTGTGTATTTATTTTTTAAACTGGATTGGGCTATCTTTTCTTACTACTTAAGATTTTAGTATAATTATTAAAACAAACTTATAGTACAATGCTTCTATTACCAGACAGTGAAGAGAGAAGACCTATCAGGAAAAGCTGCAAGGTTAAAAGCTGAGAGCAGTGCGCTCTTGAAACAAGCACGGGAGACTGAAAGGACATTAAAAGGTACCAGAAAGAAAGCAATAGCAGAAATGTTGGCACAGTATTAGAAATTTTCATTGAATGATGCAATTTTCACAGTTCAGTGAAGCATTTCAGCACATATTTAACCAGATGAGGATAGTGCCATTAAAATGGAACATATCATGATAGTTATTTTCATGGGCAAGGAAGTAGATTTCTCACCTCTGCTATGTTTGGGAATGTGAGGTGTCCAGCTGTTCCCTTTTCCCTCTTTTCGCAGCATTCCCCTCCAGCAAAACTTCCAAGCCTTGCATTTGTTTTGCAGTACATTCAAACCTCAGTGGCAATGTAAGATCTGTTCAGTGGTGCAGACTGATGCTACCATGCGATCTGTCCATCAGAGAGGTGGTATTTCTGTATAAAACTCTGAAGGCAGATTTACTGTTTTGCAGTTATTGGTCCAGACCTTGAAGACATAAATCAAAGAGTCGGTGTTGTTGATGGACAGAAGGATGAACTACAAATTGATCTTGTTACTCTTCAAAATAATCTCAATGGGATAAACAGAGGTCAGTTACTTACTGTTCACTTTTATTTTCCCTCGTTCACCTATTACTATAAGAATCTGCACATGTGTTTGTGTGCGTTTCAGATGATATCGACAGCAAAATCACCAATGCAAAGAGCATGGTAAAAAGTGCCAAGGATGTCATGACTAATGTATTAGGTGAACTGCTCCCAATTCAAGCAGATGTGGAAAAAATTAAGAGTACCTATGGAAGCACACAGAGCGCTGACTTCCATAAAATGTTGACGGAGGCAAACAATTCAGGTGGGTGTTGTAAGTGCTATTGCAAGTGCTCACCGTCTGACACCTGTTAAATCACTGTTAGGTGAACCCAGTTAGTTCTGCAGCAGGAATGGTCTTCTCTAATTTTAGTCATCTAAAAGTTAGGCATCTAGCCTATGCTAATTATCTGAACTTCTTTTATTGCCAATGGAAAGAGACAGACACTGCAGAAGGTAGTTCAGGCCATCCTGAGTTATGGGTTTAAAACTAATCACAGAATCACAGAATGGTTGAGGTTGGAAGGGACCTCTGGAGATCATCTAGTCCAACCCCCCTGCTCAAGCAGGGTCACCTGGAGCACGTTGCACAGGATTGCGTCCAGGCGGGTTTTGAATATCTCCAGAGAAGGAGACTCCACAACCTCTCTGGGCAACCTGTTCCAGTGCTCTGTCACCCTCACAGTGTAAAAGTTTTTCCTCATGTTCAGATGGAAGCGTCTGTGTTTCAGTTTGTGCCCGTTGCCTCGCATCCTGTCACTGGGCACCACTGAAAAGAGTCTGGCTCCATCCTCTCGACACCCTCCCTTCAGATACTTGTACACATTGATAAGATCTCCTCTCAGCCTTCTCTTCTCCAAGCTAAACAGGCCCAGCTCTCTCAGTCTTTCCTCATAAGAGAGATGCTCCAGTCCCCTAATCATCTTTGTAGCCCTTCGCTGGACTTGCTCCAGTAGTGCCACATCCCTCTTGTACTGGGGAGCCCAGAACTGGACACAGTACTCCAGATGTGGCCTCAGCAGGGCTGAGTAGAGGGGGAGAATCACCTCCCTCGACCTGCTGGCAACACTCTTCCTGATGCACCCCAGGACACCATTGGCCTTCTTGGCCACAAGGGCACATTGCTGCCTCATGGTTAACCTGGTGTCCACCAGCACTCCCAGGTCCTTCTCGGCAGAGCTGCTTTCCAGCAGGTCAACCCCCAACCTGTCCTGGTGGCTGGGGTTATTCCTCCCCAGGTGCAGGACCCTGCACTTGCCTTTGTTGAACTTCATGAGGTTCCTCTCCGCCCACCTCTCCAGCCTGTCCAAGTCTCTCTGGATGGCAGCACAGCTAATACCATGATTTGCTCCTGAAGTCGTATTTTCTACTACACTGACTACAGAAAAGACCTAGACAATTAGACTGTCAGCTGAAATTAAGTGAAGTGGATTCCACCCTTAGCATCCATTGTATACAAAGACCATGTAGAATACAAAATAAGGGGCAATCACAAAGCCAAACCACTTACAGGGATCTTTTTTCATCTTTTCAGCAACTTTATCTGATAAATTCAAGTGAGATAAAACATTTTGAATAATCAAGATAATTGTAACAGCTAGCACTGCGTGTTACTGCCGAGTCATGAATCATCCCTGCAGATATGAGATCAGTTTAGAAGTCATATTTAGAAAAATAATAGGTCTGGATTTATTTTTATTGGGCTTCTGCATCTTTAGGTTGCAGTCTTCTAATGTTTCCATCTTTTCTTTGCAATCACAAGAGCTGAAAAATTGTTTCCTGTTTAATGAAAGTTGAGATTTTCATAATATCTCTTCTTCTCCTGAAACTGAACCTTCCAAAATACTGTGAGACTCACTATCGAACTGTGATGACTGACAACCCTGACACAAGAACATAAGAAATACCCTATTAGGTCAGACCAATGGTCTCCCTACTCTAGTATTCACTCTTCAACAGTGGCGACAGGAGATGCTATTCAAGGGAATGCACATAAGCCTGACCCTATGTGTTCTCCATTACTCCCCTAGTATCCGTAGTCAATGGATAATAGTTTTAAAGAGAACATCCATGCCTCTTATTTAGTAGCTGTTTGTGGATTGAATTTATCTAACACCTTTTTGGAACTGCTAGTTCTGTCTGCTTCCGCAAATACCTTTGGTCACAGATCCCAGGAGTATAATATTTACTGTGTAAATTGCTAGTTTCAATGAGAAATCCGTAGTATTGTGGAACTGATGAAAACAGTTCTGCAGTCACCCCCTTCACTGCTTTAATGATAACCATATAATCATTTCTCATATTTTGCATCCATTTTCCTCCTCCTTTCTACCCTCAATGATGTTTTTTCTTTCATTTCAGTAACAATGTTGACAAACACGCTTCCGGATCTATTCAGCAAGATTGAGAGTATTAACCAACAGCTAATGCCAATAAGCAACATCTCTGAGAACGTAAATCGCATAAGGGAGCTTATTCAGCAGGCAAGAGATGCTGCAAACAAGGTCTGTCCTGAACACTGTCCTGAGCCTGTCCTGAGGTCATGGTTGATCTCAGTGGCGTGGGCACACAGCAGTGCTTTTATTCTTCTTCTAAATCATTTTGTTAAAACGTGCATGAAAGACGGGACATAAATTCAACCCAGTAGCACCACCCAGCACTTACAGCAACTGTGAGGATGGGAATTATAATAATTCATACATAATAGAGTGGTGGATACAGTACCATCATATAGCTTCCTTCCTGCTCCTTCCTTCCTCTTGTAGTTTTTTTTTTCCAGATCATCTCTACAATCCCCATTTGTACAATAGTCTCTTTCCTTCCAAGGTATGTTGTGGTGACTTTTCTTTGATAGCAGGGGTAAAGTCAGCTCTGTAGCTCAGAGGCAGGGTTCTCCACCAATGCATGGCTCGTGGAGCACTGGTGCGTCCTAAAAAGCTGTGTAAGCACGTGCTGCTGCCTCTCATGTCTCTAACTGCCTCACCACATTAGAAGTCAGCTACTAACATATTCTTGTTAGGATGCCCTTTTTCCATTTAAGCAACTGCTATAGTTGCTCAAGGGATAGTGTGGTCTCGGATAGCGGCAGAAACGTCCCTGAGGTAATCACAATTAACATAGCGTCCTTATAATGAATAATATGAATCTGTGACCCTGGTGTAAAGAGCTGTAATAGAAGATATCTTTATTAATAGTGGTTCATTTTAATTTCCAGCAATCAAGTCCAGCTAAGTGAAGCATGAAGATATGTAAATAGACATCTAAGTAATTTGTAGGTCTGCTCTTTAGAGCTGCAAGGCACATCCTCCCCTGTGTGTACAGTGAAGGTAACAATTATTTGACACAGGTGCGGTGAGGGTTGATTACTAAATACTGAAGAAAAAATGTGCTGTGTAAGTGATAAGTACTGATAATACAGTTTTATCCATCCTGATTCGTAGTTATATTGTTTGTTAGGATCAGAGCCATTCATTCACACAACAGTGAGATAAGTAGAAATACCTGCAGCAGCTACTTTTAGCTAACTGAATTTGTTTTCTTAATAGGTTGCTCTTCCTATGAGGTTCAATGGCAGCTCTGGGGTAGAAGTTCGACCTCCAAGGAACCTTGAAGATTTGAGAGGCTATACTTCACTTTCTTTCTTTCTCCAAAGACCTCAGAAAAGATCAGATATCCTCCAGAGGGCACCAAATATGTTTGTCCTGTACCTGGGTAGTAAAGATGTAGGTATATTTTGCAATTTAATACAACTTTTAAAACAGGCAACATGCTTTGAGAAATAAACAAAAGACAATTTATTTTGATTGAAGTTTGTAGCTACTGTTAGCCTAATTTTTTATAATTGCCATTATGTGGTGGAAGAAGTGTCCTGTTAAGACCGGTTCATTCCTCCACTGACAAAGTAACTTGTTGGGTGAATAACTATTTTCCTCTTTGACAGTTTGTTGTTTTGCTGCTTCAGAAGTTACTTCTCAGTCATGGATATCGTCATATAATCTTGTCAGAACTAGCTGTGTTTCTTCAGCACTCAGCACAAACTCAGTTCTCCTGTTTCAGATCTTTGACTGTTATCATAAGATAAAGAACTGTGGTTTTCTGTATTAGGTAAAAAAAACAAAAAAAAGTGATCTTTTCATTTTAAGACTCAGCCTCTCACCTCTTAATTTCTGCCTCTCCTGAATATGCAGAATAATACAGACTTGTTTGTACATTCCTGCTTGCACAGGCACCAACAAACATTTCAAATTTTTCCTGCACATGAGATGCCTAACTATGTATTTTTATGTCTTTTTATCTGACAGCAGCTGTATCTGTAGTAAGTCTTATGCATAGATTGACAGCTGTTTAAAGGTAGTTATTCTACACTGGATTTCACCCTTTTTCTCCCCTGAACATCTGGCCAGGATACCCATTGACAGAGATTTAATTTTTCCCTGTGAAAGATGGTATGTTGAAGAAATAAAACACAAATTTTGGGGGAAAATTACTGCTTCTAGTCATCTCAGTAGGAACCGTTGCCCTTGATTGAGTGTTGTTCCTAATGTTCCTTTTATTTCACAGGAGTGTTGAGTCTACATTTTTACTAAATGTGTCACATTTTCATGACTTTAGCCAGAAGATGTTACAAAAGTGGAAATTATTTTAACTATTATTGTTATAAAAATAAAAAGCTACTCATGACTCCTCAGTTAAATTATAAATACCTTCACTGAATCAGTGCAACACATAGGACTACAATTTATTCTTCCCAGAAATAGAACCGATAAATTTAATAAAAATCTGATCACAGTGCTTTATATGTTAGAGGAGGTGGACTTCTTCTGACTCATTCACAGTATGATATTGTCTCTGAGAAAATACTGACCATCACTAACATGAATCATTTATTAATGATTACTTGCTTTGCTATTCTTAGGCTTCCCAGGACTATATCGGTATGGCCCTGAAACGTGGTCACCTCACTTGTGTCTATAACCTGGGAGGCAACGAGGCGGAAATAGATGTGGAGCCATTGGTGACCGAGAGCAACACTGAGGAAGCCATTTTGGATCAAGTTAAGTTTGAAAGGTAAAAGATCCACAGTGTGCAACAGATATGCTCTTCCAGAACCTGTTAAGAACATCTTTTTTAATTAAATGTGTTATTTTGCCTTTCTGTTTTCATTTTAGGATATACCAGTATGCGAAGCTGAATTACATCAAAGCAGCTACATCAACTTCTCCAGAGTATGAAAAGCCTTTGAATGGGAACAGTGGAGAGAGTCACACTCTCCTAAATCTTGATCCCAGCAATGTTGTCTTTTATGTTGGAGGATACCCACCAGATTTTAGGGTAAAAAGAATTGCTTAGGCTTTTAAAAAAATTTCAGTATTAATTATTCTGTTGTTCTTACAATTAAGATTGGAACTAGCAGTCTTTCAAAGGTGGGGTGCCAGACTGTATTCTTGCTTGCATAAAAGTTTATCCATGCAAGCAGGAATAAAGAGGGAGAAAGAAGATGCTTCATCCTGCAGAAGCTGCCTGGCTTGTAGTATGCTAGAACTCAAAGAAGGGAGCATAATGTTTTTTTCATCTACCAAGGACAGCATGACAGCTGTCCAGCCCTGCTAAGTGTTTTCCTCAATCTACCCACATGACCCCGCTTTAAACTGTGCGGTAGTACTCCTGGGGTGGTGTTGGATGATTTGTATATTATATCCAAACATACAATAGCTTTATGATATTTAGAATATCATATTCTGTGTCTTATTAAAATTTGCAATAAGTACTAGCAGATACATGTCAATGTAAAATTTTTTCAGCTGATACTGACAGTATGTTTTTGATGACACTATTTTGCAGCCTCCGCATAAGCTAGACTATCCTCATTATGAAGGCTGCATTGAATTAGACAACTTAAATGAGAATATTTTGAGCCTGTACAACTTCAAGAGGACATTTAATCTCAATACCACTGAAGTGCAACCGTGCAGAAGGTATGATATAAACACAAGAGTGTTTTACAGTAAGAAATTCACAGTTCTGTTATTTTATCATCAGGAATTCTTGTCTCTTCACATCCAGGAGAATAAGCACTGTAGCTGAACTGGTGATTTTTCTCTAACTCTTGATCATTAACTGCATTTCCTAGAGAAAATCCTCAGTGTTGGCAACATTCACATCTATGGCAATCTCAGTCCACTGGCCAAGAACTTAAACATTGCAATACCCAGACAAAAATTGAAGTCCCAAATCCGTGGACTAATGTATTCAGCTTCTTTATAGGATAAATATTGTATTAAGTGGAAAAATTCAGTCACTAAAAATTTAAATTCAGACTTTTCCTCTGTAAAGACCATAGGCAAATCCAATAGAAGCCAGTGGAAGATTTTCTCTTTAATTGGGTTAGATCAGAATTTGGCCCTATTAGTGGCCCTGTACCAAACTCTTTTAGCTTAAGCTTTTTTTAAATGATAATGACAGTAAGTCCCTGTAGTGGGAATTTTTGCTCTCATATATTCTCATCTGTCACATTGTTGCAGGTATAAAGAAGAGTCTGACCAAAGCTATTTTGAAGGCACTGGTTATGCCAGTGTCACATCTAAAGAAATAAATGCTTACATACCAGCACGCTATGAACAGACAATTCAGACTACTGCAGATGAAGGCCTAGTGTTTTTTGCAGCAAATGAGGTAATTCATGGAGTGCCTCTGTCTGTGGTGTTCTGTGGTACAAGAAATTTTTTAAAAACTTCACGTAATTGAGAACATGCTAGATTTAGTAATAACTGTGATAAAGTTTCTTAAAACTGTTATGTTTGTCTGTGTAACAGATTAGTATATTCTGCTGTATATTTTATGGCTGCTTGAAGACTCATTTTTCATAGTTGAGAAAAAATCATTCCAGATAGCTCCTCTGTTAGGCTGTGCAGAGAATTCAGAATTTGAGGGATTTCATTTTGTAATTTGAATCAAACCAATTTTGATTTTGAAATCCTCCAAAAATGGAATTGCCGTCTCCTTCCCAAATCTAGATGTGTTTGGTAACACAGTAAGGAAGAATTTAGAAAGTGGTTAATTATACCTGTAAAAGCTGGTCAAAACACAGCAATGATACTACTTAGCTAATAATATTATAAGAATGTTTACAGTCACTGTAACAGGTACTAGTAATTTCTTAATGCTGTAAAAAATAGGTAGACATCTTGAAATGAGAAAAAGTCCTCTAGAGATTTGGAGAGCTGACACTAGATCTGTTCGTAAGAGTTTAAAGTAATTATAGTAACTATTATAAGTTTTATGCTGTTTTGTGTTTTCTTTTCCCCCTAAAGCTTTGTTGAAATAACTAGATAGCTTCATTAATTCACATGACAGTGAAATATACAGGAAATGTTGCACAGTTTAATTTTTTAAATTATTTTTGTTCTTACTGCAGGATCAGTTCATCAGTATACTCATTAAAAACGGTCATCCAGTTTTTAGATACAAAATTGACTCTGGGCCTCCAAAGGAAAAAGAAAACAATGCAATTGTAAATGATGGAACATATAAACAAGTATGTCCTTTTAAACA
Organism: Apteryx rowi; assembly: GCF_003343035.1. Classification (NCBI taxonomy): domain Eukaryota; kingdom Metazoa; phylum Chordata; class Aves; order Apterygiformes; family Apterygidae; genus Apteryx; species Apteryx rowi. The sequence continues at coordinate 1,778,133 of NW_020447741.1, forward strand.
ATTAAGTGACCATTACTTGTGGAAATACACATTAGCTGAAACTAAACATCCTATAGTAAGGTTTAGCTGTGAAGTTTTGCTTTTGTGTTGAGAAGATTGAGCTGGATAGGATTAGTTTGAACATATGAAAATGAATCTTTACACTGTCTACTGTCATGCATTCCTATGACCAAGTTCAATTTTTACAGAATAACCACAAGAGAAAACAGCCTTTGTGAGAGCATTGCTTTATTAAGAGAGAGCTGTGTTCATTGTAAATATCAACATTATTTTAATATGTAGATAAGTGTTTTCACCAGCTCAAGGTTTATTTCTTCAGGCCAGTCTGATCTTTATAGAGATTACTTTTTGTAATCTTTTTGTTGTTGCTTGTCTGCTTAGCTTTAGTCCAGCTGTTTTGTTGTGCTACTAAAGTGAAATCTTAAGGACATTGTTAAAACCTTTGATGGCTATTTTGATTCATTCTCCCTTTTCCCCTTCCTGCATCTTCAACTAGATAGTGTAGGTTGCAGGGACTGCTGGAAGGAGTCTTTATGCTCTACTGGGTCAAGTTACCTCCAGTCAGTTGACTGATCTAGTCTTCGTATCAGGCAGCAGCTCCTCAATCTTCAACTGCAAATAGAAGGCAATATGTGAATGTTAGGTGAGGTGTATTTTTAGGGCAATCTTCTCGAGAAGAATAAAAACTCATCCTTTATTTGGATAGTAGAGCATTTTCCTCAGGCATTTGCTTTGGCTAAAATGCCAAAATTTTGCTAAGTACCTTTGCACTACTGCAATTATTCAGGATTAAAGGCTATTAAGTGAAGTAATTCTCATTATTCACCTATTTCAGATTAGTTTGTTGCTTGCCAGAAGTAAGGGTATTGTTCGTGTCAGTCCTGGTATTAGTGTCAACATAAGTGTCTTCAGTTTCACTAAGTACTACCTGGGTGGAATTCCATCTTCTCTAAGGGAACGGTGAGTTACTATAAAAAGACCATAATATACAGCCTTTTTATGGGACATTCATCTAAACTCTTTCCTTAGGTATTTTTTTTCAAACTGTATATTGTGTATCATATGTGATTGGAAAATAACCGGTTTATGATACATGATCATAATCTGCAATTTTTGGCTGATGGTGGGTTCTTTGTTGGAGTGTGTCCTGATAAAAGGTTTTGATCAGCATTAAGCATGTGTGTGCAATAAAGATTGCTTTTGTTTTATTTTTCTGTTTCTTATTTTATTGTCAACATCTATAGGCTATTATATTGGTGAATGCTTTGAAATACCAGGTTACTGAATTCTTTTTTTCTCTCCCACTCTCTGAAACCAGCTTTAATATATCCACACCTCCATTCCGAGGCTGCATGAAGAATGTGAAAAACCCTAGAACTGCATCTGTTATTTTTGATGAGACTGTTGGTGTCAGCAAGAAATGTTCAGATAACTGGAAGGTAACTAACAAAATTACTTTAAAATTTTTTCTGGGCATAAAATTCATGACCAAAAGGGATCACCAGATCGCAGAGTCTGATTCATCTATAAAAGCAGGATTATATTTTAGGATATATTATATTATATAAAAGCATTATATTTTACTTACTTACATGAGGTCAAAAATTATTTTTGGTTAACATGTGATGATAATGAAGAGCCACAGCTTGGTATGAAGATAAGAAAGAAAAGAGAATCCACCCCTGCTTTGGTACTTTGCTCCAGTGCATAGTCTACCATCTTAATTTAAACTCTGTACAATTAAGAGTGCATATTTATCATGTAAATTTGTTTTGGCTTTCAGTTATTGATTAGGCCTTCTCCAGAAGATTTACACACTGAATACTACTCAGAATCTTTCTTCTTGCTGAGGTGCTTATGCTCTGTAAACAAATCATCTCTTGATTCTTTTTCTTGAAAGAGCTAAGCAGATTCTACTTCCACTGAAGTCTCTCATTGTAAGGCAATTTCTCCACTCATCAGATCATTTTGTAGTTATTTTCTGTGCACCCATGAGTTTTGCCACATTCTTTTTAAAATGGGACAATGTGATGTTTCATTGTTGGCTTATCCAATGATGTGTGAAGAGATGAAAATTATCCCTCTGCTTCTGCTTACTGCTATTTACGTGGTGCACAACTGCATTTGTGCTTTCTATGATAGTATTGTACAGAAAGTTTGTGTTCATTTTCTTTCCTTCTGCGACCTCTAAACCTTTCACAGAGCAATTTCTTTGCAGGCTATTTCCCTATGCAGAAGATCTGGCCTTCATTCTCTGTTTGTCTCTGTATGACTTGTCATGTATTAAAAAGCATTTTGTTCAAAAGGACCCAGGTATATTCTGTTCCATGACTCACACAGCTTCAAATATACATGCTCATCTTCACAGCTCTGTACCTACAAAGTATTTCTCCAGCTGCTCGCTTTTGTGCCTCTGAGTGTAAAACCTTATAAAACTGTCCTGTCAATGCAAAGAGTAGAGACAAACAATACATTATACTCAGCAGGCCTTGTTTGCCTTTAGAGTTTCTCAGACCATAGTTAATTCCAGTGAAACCAGTTCAGTCAATCTGTTCTGTACTGAAATACTGAACTTTCAGTTTACCTTCTGTTTGGTTTTGACTGGAGTCAATCACAATTATGTTAAGTTGCGTAGGGCAGTTATTGTCCTATGTTGTCATTTCTTCAGACTAAAAGGAAAATCACTGAAAGCATTATTATCTCTTTTTCAGATTGTCAGATCTGCAGCTTTCTCCAGGGAGGGAACACTGAGCCTGAGCGCGACAGGTTTCCCATTTCCCAAGGATTTCCAAGTCAGCTTTGGCTTTCGCACCATGGCATCAACTGGAACACTCTTAAATTACAGTGTATGAGTATGAAGCCTGTTTATCTTAGAATATGTGATTGTTTTTTGTTTCTGGATCGTTCATGTGTGTTTGTGACCATGTCAATTTTGGCATCACAAATAAGTCTCTCGAGTATGGCATCTTGCATATCACAGGCCAAAGAAACTCAGCCTGGTGATTTCTTCCCCAGACCAGTATTTTGTTTCATGAGTAACAGAGCTTTGAATTTCAGCCTTCTGCAGAGAAGCAGCTCATGCCCCACAACACCATCATCCCAATATCATAAGTGTTGCTTGATACAGTTGGCTGGAAATTTTCTGAGGAAAAACTGACATTCTCCCCAAACAAAAATGTTACCATGATCAAATATTCAGTGGAAAGGAGTTGATTTTGGCTATATTTCCTCAGGAAGCAGGGCAGTTCAGTCATAATCCCATTCTTGCTAGCTGGAGGAGCTGATGATAAGAAGAGAGTGCACATCAAATATTTGAGAAGTGGAGAATCGAATCCTCTACTCTTTGTAAAAATTGTTTAAACAAGAAGTGTAAATAACTATCTGGTATTCAAGGTGCAGAGGTATTCTAAAAAAGTAACTATGCAATTTGTAAAGAACTGGGGGTAAAGTCCGATAATAGATTACCTGAGAAACGTGGTTTTGGGGTAGGACGATTTCTCTCCTACAAGGCAATGTAAGATATAGACAATCCAGGAGCAAGGCATATTGCCCCCCCTGCTTACCACTGAGAGCTTTATTAACGGCAGTGTCAAGGAGAACTGAAGGAACTTGGCATTTATTGATCATTTTGTGGGATTCTTTTTTTAGCCTAATATTCTTATTATCTTCCTGAGACCTGGCTCTGTAGTTGTAAGGATGGGAGAGACGGAAAACAAACTGAACAAGGAATATGAAGATGGGTCAATGCATTATGTGACAGTCATAAAAAATGATGATACGTGAGTTCAGTTCTTTATCTGATTCTTTAATGTTGTAGCTGGAGAAAGATTAAGATTTTGTGTGACTTGTTCTTTGGGTACACAGCTAAAAATGGCCTGTGCTAGGAAAGGATAATGAAATAATGAAGCAAAAGGAGATATTTGGCCTGTGAATTTGCATGTCAGTACCTACTAAGTTTCAGCTGTACATCAGTATGGATGTCTTTTTGTATATACTGTGTGATTTTTGTCTGCTTGGCAAGCCTGAGCTTTGGAGCTCTTCCCCTTCCCATAGCCTTTACATGTGTCATCGTGAGTTATAAATCTATCCAGCATAGGTGGTTAAAAGCCCAGGGAAGAAGCTAATAATTGTGTCTGTTTTCTCAGGAGTTGAATAAAATTTCCTGAAAAGCTTCTAAATCGTACTGATTTTTGAGGATTACATAAAATAAAATAATTGCTGGCTAAAGAAGAAAGTTTTCCATGATTGTCCCTAACTTAGGCTAATTATAACTTTTAATATTTTCTGCACTAGTTGTTGCTAACATGTCAAGTGCACCATTTTGATACAAACAATGAAATCTATCCCATAGCTGTCAATGGGAATTTCAATATCAGGATTTTATCCTAGCACTGAAGGGCTAGCTTCAACTCTTGCTAAATATGTACCACTGAGAAGCAGGGTGATTCCACAGAAGTCAGGGAGCACATACTGATGTAAAAATCCCAGAAATAAGGTAATGGAGCTCTAGCATTATTAGAATATAACAGGGAAACACCTCTCAAATATTTCTTCTTTTTTTATTCTCTCGTTTAGATGCATAACTATTTCTTCAGATTTCATGCTTATTTGTATTCACATTGTTTCAGACTAAGACTGCTGGTTGATGATGAGCCTGTGTCAATGACAGTTGACTCTCCAGTACCACAGACATTAATCCAGCCTATAAGATTTGGTGGAGATGATTTTGAAGGTTGCATCTCAAACATCTTTATAGAAAGGTATTTGGCCTAGAAAGATATTCAGTTTCAGGCATTTTGATCTACTTTCCCTTTTGATCATATTAAGATTACTTTTTGCTAAATTGCTTTTCTTCCACATACATGAAGCCTTCATGAATACATAACTTTGCTGCCCCAAAATATCCTTTTATTCAGACAGATTATACATAGTATCAAGTTATGATGAAATCTGTTGTTCAGATGTAATGGAATTTTAGGCTGAATGATACGTGTTTAGTAGTCTTTTAATCAAAGAATAAACTCAATATAGTGAATTGACAGTGTCCCAACAAGGCATCCAAAGAGATCTCCTAGACTGTGTCATTATAACTACGCAGGGAGCCAGGTAATGAATGAGCAAAGCTTACCGACGAGTCCAGAACAGTTACACAAACAAATAAGAGCAGATGTCTGATTTATGTTATCTCTTTTTCACATGTGTTTATCTGGTTATTAGAGATATCTTACAAGTGAAATTTAGGAGAGAAATTTGGCATACACATATTCTTTAAATAAAAGCATTCCTTCAGTCACAAATGCTGTCCCAATGGGGCTTTATTTCAGCAGACTCTTAATGAATGTTTATACATGTGTGGTTTTACAAAAAGTAATGTATTTTGATTTGGTTAAAGCTTCTTTAAATCTCAACCAAGACACTGCAAGACATTGAAGTAACATTTATATTAACCTCCCCATCAAAAAACAAATTTGGAGAGTTACTTTCAATACAAAAATGAAAACCTTTAGCTGGACAATTAATATCATAGCTAGTGTGATCAAGTGAATGGAGAACTGGATTGGATTTCAAGAAGTCTAGATTCTGCTCCCAAATCTTCTTATAGAAATCAATGGGCAAGGAGCTTCATTGATTTTTCTCTGTTGTGTTTTGTAATTTATTGATTAAAGATACTCTGTAAGACCTACAAAATGATAGTATTAATAATATTCTTTTTACACACAGGAAATTGGTTTTGACAGTCTTTCTGATAATTTGGCTATAATACCAGAGCTGCATATCAAGTTGTGATGGACTTTACCCCTTGACAAATCTCATTACAACATCTTATTGAAGGAGAGAGTGGTTGAGTTAGCAGGACTTGATGTTTCCATTTTTTCTTGATCTGCCACTGGCTATTCATATATGAACCAGCGAAGTTTTGTAGTCTGATCCAGAATCTTATTCAACTAAGGCTGCTGTCATTTTGTCCCCTTTTCTCAATGGCAATATATATTTTTTAAAAAGATGTCTTTTAAAACAAAATAATTTGTTTGGAAGAGCTGAGAACAAAACAGCTCTTCTTTCCAAAGAGAAAAGGGTTCTTTCCAAAGCTAAAAAGAAAAGGACAGAACCAGGACAAATGTGAACACTTTTTACCCAAACAAACCTAAATTTTTCACCAAAAAATATTTGGAAGAAAAAGTGAAATCAACTCTATTTGGAGGACAGGCGAAAACTGGTACTTCAACATCAGGTCACTGAGAAATCTATTTTGTACAGAGCACAGTTTTACAGTATGTTGCTGATTCTGTTGAAGAAAAGGAATGGTGTGTTATAGCACTTACTGCTTTTATCATTCTAGGGCAGGTCAGCTCCCTGAGGTTCAAAATCTAGTTGACTACACTAGGAAGACCGGTGTGTCTCTTGGAGCTTGCCGCCAATACAAGAACCTTGAACCAATGCTGCTGAAAGAATTCAGAAATCCTCTCAGGTTTAAGATGCTCAAGGTATGTTTATTTTTACAGTCTTCTCTACTCCATATTGATACTGAGGCTTTGTCTGCACAACCATGGTTTGTAGGACTGAGAAACTTTCAATTCTGTCTTACAGTTACAGAATGAAAAATACCTTGATTATCTAACAGATGCTGAAGTGCAGCAGGACCAGCAAAACCATGCTTTGCCACCTCAGTTAAATGTCAGCAGCGGAGCATATCTGTTTGGAAACACTCCCAACAGTTTTGTGTCATACGCATTTTCCCCAATGTCCCCTACAGACAGGTAATACAAATGTTCTCTTTTCACCTCACTTTAATCTTCAATGCTGCTTGAATCTTTGGGTGCTAAGGGCTAGGTCTTTCTTCTTGCTAATATGTTTGGGCACAACAGAAGTATGGTTCTAAAGGTTCAGGAAATTTTTTTCGTAGTTAACATTTCCCCAGACAAAGCTATATGATTGACTTGGATGGGGTTGACAACTATACTGCATATTGATGCCAAGTCCTAAAGCTGAATATGCCAACTTTCATCCACATTCAGAAATGGAAAGAATGTAGAACAGTGATTCTACCCAAAAGCTATTCTGCATTTCCCAAATGGCGTTTTACTGGCATTTTTCTGGAGAACAGAAAGGATACAACAATTAACAAAATAGACCTACATTTGAATATGCTTTCTTTCCACTGTAGGTTACATTTTTCTGTAGACATACGGACTCAATCATCAAGAGGATTAATGTTTTTCGTGGAGGAGAGATTTGAGAACTCTTACATGGCTCTCCACATTTCAAAAGGACGTTTTGTCTTTTCACTTGTTTCTGGAGGAAAACGAATCAAAATCAAAACTGATACTAAATACAATGATGGGCAATGGCACACTGTAAGTAGTATGGCACAGGAACCATGGTGAGACCACAATAAGCATTCAGCAGGCACAGCCTATTCAATTTCTAAGTTACTGGGCAGAGGCAGGGAAGCAAAGAGCGAAATTGTTCCTTTTGGGCATCTGAAATTAATTCATATTGCTGAAAGTTCATGTGGTTGACAGGTATCTATTGTGAGAGAGCTTATAGTGACTTAAGGTCCTAACATGTTATCTTCAGTTTAAATATTTCAAGAATACTGTGTTAAAGAAAAATTCTCCAAAAAGGATCATTAAGATTCCGGAGATGGTGAGTGTAGGTGTAGCAGGCAGTGTTCTGATTTTTGTCACACCCAGAGAGCTAATGCAATTATTCCATTCATAGACTGCAGCAAGGGTGACCAGAATGGATCCCTGAAAGTCTGAATGATTGAGGTGCAAGGTGCTCCTGGTTTTCAAACCATCTTGATATTTGATGGAAGCATTTTATTTATCTACTTCCATTTCTATTTTTACTAGTTTCAGGCTAGACAGAAAAGTATATGCTTGCTTTAAAGCTGTACTGTGTATGATTAATTTTTCTAAAAACACCTTTTTGCTGTTTGGAGCACTAGCTCCCGTGACTTTCACTGGGCTTGGGATTTCTCATTCTGTTATGTCTGCACCCTGCAAAGGTGGTATTCAGTAGAGATGGGAAGAATATCCGTCTTGTTGTTGATGGTCTAAGGGTACAGCATGGAAGATTAGCAACAAATTCTGCCAACAGCATTAAGCCACCGATCTACTTGGGAGGGTTGCCATCACTGAAACAACAGGTAAATAACTGATGCATCCACTCTGACACACTCCCCATGCTGCATTAATTACATGTGAAAGTACTAATATGCCGTATTTCCATGGTGAAAAGGTTTGGGAGATATTTCCAAGCACTGACTGAGCACCATTTGTGCTTGGTGTCTGTAGTTGTTCATTACAGATCTTCTTCCTCAGCTGTACACACAGCTACCAGCTGGACCCTTGTTTTCAACATGTGTTGGTGAGACACTGATGATAACCATGTGCTGTTTTCATTTCTGTTCTTTAAGAAATAGAAAAGGCCAAAGTCACATTTTTAATTCCAGAGATACGGTCTTCCTACAGAATATTTATTTTAATGGACTTAATGATATTCAGTAGAGGAGCAAGGGAATACTTCTCATTAAGGAATTATGAACGTAAAACCTGATTTTAATCTGAAATATGTGTTGTCCCTATTACTTTAAAAATGGACAATTGATGATGCAAGGCATTGTATAAAATCAGATATGAATATGCAGCCTCTTAGGAAAGGAAAGGTATATTTGAGCTCTCACAACTCCTGTTGCGTTGTCTTTTTGACACATCATTGGGAAGCAACTGTTCTGCAAGCAGGTTGTGTTAACTCAAAATCAGCTGTTACTTTCATGTTTTGTTTGTTTTAATTTCAGGATGTTTTCAATGCATCAGAGACAGGTTTTAGATGCCTTTAAAGACAGCTGGCTTTCTACAATTGAACAATACAAAAGAAATACTGGATGTTCTTACTAAAAAGATTGTCATCATGCTCTAGTATTCACGTTTTGAAATATGCTTTCAGATTATGCCAGTGAACAGTTTCAAAGGTTGCCTGAGGAATTTTAAGATGAATGGAAAAGTCATGAATACACCTCAGCAAAAAAATGGTGTACTTCCATGTCTGGGTGTTCCCACGGAGACTGGGATTTATTTCTTTAATGAAGGAGGATATATCACCATTGGTAAGCTGTGTTGAGATTATGTTATATGGAATTATGTCTTGAATGTGTATATGCAAGGATTTTTTTTTAATTTATTTTTTTTACGTTTTTTGCATGTTCTTCCAATTATCTTCTTCTGTGGTCACTCCTTTACCCACTGTTTAATTCTCTACAGATAATTTGGTGATGGGCTTGGATTTTAGGATTGTATTTACTATTCGACCAAGGAGCTCAACAAGTGTACTCCTCCATTCTGGAAGCAAGCAAGACAACTACTTGACTGTTTACATAGAAGGAGGAAAGGTAAGTTTTACAGGCTCTGTTTCCATTTCAGCTGTATTGCCATCATTCAGCAGAGAAAATTCTGACCCTGAATACTGGACTTACTTATTACAACATACATTTATAGATTTAACATTAAACAACTTCCTCATGTGGTTCCTCCAATGATTTAAAACTATCCTATGGAAAATTGAGCATGAAACCTGTCTCTGTGCCTGCATAAGGAGCTTCCATTGTGTGCACACTGGCTTGCACATGTTCTCTTCACGATAGTCAGCAGTAGGCCACAATCTTCATCTTCTTGGATTTCTTGGCCTTTACAAAAGCCCACTGGGCTTTTGGCCAGAGGCCACAGAACTCCATGGCTTATTCCCACTCCTATTTTAGTCATCGTTTGGCTAAGGTACTGATGCAGTTCCATAACTATGTCCATTGCAGAACGTGAGCAGTCTTGCTTCGTTTTAGCATCTTTGCCTCTAGCTGACGGGTAATGATACTGGTTGTTATCACTGTTGTTTTTTCATAAAAAACAGCTTCAGAATGTGAGTCTTGGACCACAAAACCATTGTGCTCTCTGCTGGAGAGACATCAAATAAAAAGCTAGTCTCTGCTCCACAGAACTTGTTGTCTCAAGACGTGGTTTAAACCAGCATGAGTCCACCTAATTGCAGAAAGGGTCAGCTTTACCTTTCTTTCGCCAGACATAGCTGTCCATTCCTGGCCATCACTAGGGCAGGCACCAGTGAACCAGCTTAGGGAACTGAGATGGCTGACATTTTTATTTATTTATTTATTGTTGTTTTTAGTTAGTTTCACTCAGAACACTCATCTGGTTCAAAGCACAATGAGCACGTGGAGGCAGGAGCATCAGCACCTGGGGACTCCTTAAGGGCAAGCCCACTTTTTTCAGCAGTAACTTAGATTGATGCTGGGTGTGTGTGTGGACCGAAAGCAACAGGATGGAATAAAAGGTCAATGAGACACCATCAGTCAGCCTGATAGGAAGTGGATTCAGCGTATCTGTCACCTGACCATTATCAAGCTTGTTGTAAGCATCACAGCAAAAGAGAGTTTGAAAGGAAGATGTTGAAGAAAAATAATGTGTTCACAAGGAATGAGTTTATGTCAAAAGAATTAACATAATTTTGTAAGACTGAGGGGCAAAGAGAGACAAAAGTGTGCATTTATGCTTGTACAATTTATAAAATATCCTCTCCTAGGATTCTACTAGGGAAATTTAGTTTCCTCTTGGAGAAGATCATTTCTGGGATATGAATACACTGACTGTGACTCTTAAAATTAAATGAAACCCATCTTCCCTGTAAATTACTTAGTCCTGCATTTTTCTGTTGCTCTTTTCTTTACTATGGTACCTTAAAAGATAACTGTTTTACAGCTCATTGCTACTGGAAATAATGGGGCTGGCAAGTTTCAGACATCAGTCACACCTAAGCAATCTTTGTTTAATGGACAGTGGCATACAATTGCAGGTATGTTGTATTGTTCCAGTTCTTCTGAGACTTGGAAAGGTGGGTGGACACAGAGCTTTGCACACCCAGATTTATACTAATCATTTCATTTCTGTTTATTCTGAGAATGCTCTTTAGAACAATATAAGTGTCTTGTGTTAATTCAGGGCATTACGTGTGTGTGTGGGGGGGTATGTTTATTTAGCCCCAGAGTATCTAGATGTGTCAATCTGTCTTTGAATTAGAATAAAATATATTTTTCCTATGAATTACGTTTCAACAAGACAGGTGCATTTTAAAATAGTGTCATATCTCGCCAATTCTTCAATAGGGTTGAGAAAGAGAATTCATTTACCTGTTTCTTCACAGTCTCTCAGAGGGAGAACACCATGCAGCTAGAGGTAGGCACGCAGAGTAACTATACCACTGGACTTCCACCCTTTACTCCTAGACACATGCGTCAGCCACTCTACTTTGGCAGAATTCCAGGTAATATTATTGCTGCTTACTTTTTCAGTTATCTACTGGCTTTTTATTCCTTTCCAGTACAAAGGCCCACTCAAGCATGTAGTCCTATATCATTCCCTCTCTTCTCTTGAACAACTTCTTTTTGATAGAGACTAAGACTCTATCTAGTAGTGCCATGCAATAGGAGCAGATCTGTAGAGAGAACTAGATCTGAACTGCTGAGGGCCCAGCATGTATGCTATGCATGTTTTGGGAGCTTTACTTCCGATTAGTTTTAAACAGGCTGACTGCCTATTAGTGGCTGGGGTGCATTAGGTGAATGTTCCTGGAGTGGATCTTCTGGTTTAGTTTCACCTGAAAAGAATCCAGTTCAGATGTTCCAAGATCAAATCAAAGCTCTAACACTCAAATCTCCAGTTAGTTCAGCTTCAACAGAAAAGGAGTGTCTGCTGGGTACATCCCTGCCTCAGAAGTGCTAGGGCTTGGTGTCTTTATTCTGTGCTGAGATTCCCCATTAAGTTTGGGTAGAAAAGATGGGAAGTGATGCTCCCGCTGAGAGAGTTTTCACTCAGATGGGAAGCAGGGGAGAATACAACTACATGGGAGGTGTTTCTTCTCATAAGACAGATCATGAGGAAAAGGTCCTCAAACTGAAAGAAGAATGAAGAACATCAGGTGCTGGTCATATTTGGAGCCAAATCATGGAAAAATAGATTCATGGAAAAATATTCTAAGTATTTTATCTACAGTAGAAAATAGTTCACTGCATCTTGGGATGTTTGTTTCCTACTACATTTAGCAGAAAGGATCTAAGATCTAGGAGTACATTATCAAAACATTGCAAGTTTTGCAGTAATTACTGTTCTTTAAAATCATTTTTATGTTATTAATGTGATCTTTTTACTTTGTTTTATGTAGCAAATTTGGCCACACCATGGCTTCCAGTTAAAGATCCATTTTTTGGCTGTCTTCGGAATATTAGCATAAATGACAAACCTGTCTCCACCAACAAAATTTCAGAGATTCATGGTGTAGTGAGTTTGCATGGATGCCCTGCCAAGTAACTTTGCTGTTACACTACTCATACACTCATCAGATTGGATCTGCTGCAGTACTCTGTGAATTCATGCAATGTGGGTTCCCTTTTCCTGATCACTGTGTCATTGTCCTCAGGCTGGTTATTCAGAGTGGCTGGTGAGCAAATGCATCCTCTGGATGTGGACTGTGCCGAAGCAAATTGAAAGTATTGGATTTGATAAACTCCCTGCTAAATGTTATTGATTTCCAAGGTAATCCATTGTGTCTTTTGAAAATAGATGCATAAAATATAAAACAGGATTGTATATACACCTACTGGGCCAAATTTTGCTCTCACCCATAACAGCATAGTATCGAGTAACTCCAGTGTCTTAATTTTGGAAATTTGCCTTAATGCTGGTCATCTTGAGAGCAAATTTGATCCACTAATATACAGAATTTTTATAAAAATATAAATTTCTTTGGAGTGATGAACAGAATGTTTATACAGAAATGTACATTAATGTTAAAAGTAATAATAATATAAATGGAGTTTGAAGCACTTTAAGGAGTGAAACTCTGGGAGTTTGTTACAGTGCTAGGAATTTGGGGGCCAAATAAATGCAGTATGTTCTGTAAACTGTCCATTTTCTTGTTTGGTTATTTTAATCTGTTTTTTTTTCCTTAATGCGCTTTTTACAAGCAACTAAATCCTGCTTGCTTTATGCAAATGTTTCTGTAGCTTTAAAAGTTCATTTGCCTGAATAAGCAGGAGTCCATCATCTCTGCTTATTAGGATTTGGCTATATAAAAACCTCTGAAAGAAAATATTTTTCCTTGTAAGCTTCAGAGCCACAATCATGACCCTTGGATGAAAGAATACAGCTTTATTGCTTTATTTTTCCTTGTAAGCTTCAGAGCTACAATCATGACCTGTGGACGAAAGAACACAGCTTTATTGCTTTATTTTTCTGGATAAAGGACTGGCCCGAGAAGGCTTGACATGGCTTCTCCTCCCACTGTCCTTCAGAAGCAGCCTTTTGATGCTATTTTTTTTCCCCATTCCCTGATGCCATCTCTCCCTTTTAAAATTAAAGCTTTTTCTACAGCTGGCCACCAGGCAGGAGAAGACAGCAATACAAGCAGACCTCCCTTGCCACCGATTCCCATGTTTGCTCCCGTTTGCTCCCACCTTGCCCGTGCCTCTTTGCCCAAGCTTCAGCAGCTTATCCTCAGTGTCAGTGTTTGGAAGGAGCTGCTAGCTGGATTAGTAGAAGAAGATGCTAGATCAATAGCCCTCATGGCTTTGGTCGTTAATTCCTTATAAAATCTTGCAGTTTCAGGTCCTCATGGTGGCAAAACGGTCAGAAAGCTGCTCACATCAAACCTTTGGTTGCTTTGTCTTTTGGTGCCATTCTGTTACAGGCAGATCCGTCCCTTTGCACTGAGGTCTTCTGGCCATAAAACTAATGTTGGGGAAATGGGACATGGTGAAATCACACTGGGGTGAGATCTGGCAGGAGCAGACGATGGGCACGTACTGGCCAACCCCCTCTCTCTGGAGACGCACTCCAGAAACTGTTTCCTGCATGGCTGCCTGCCCCTCCGGAAAGCAACACCCATCTACCTAGAGGCCATGGCTTTGGAAAGGATCTTTTCAGATGGCAACAGCTGAATCCTCTCTATGCATAATGCTCCCTACCTTTGAAGTATTGCCAAATGTTCAGGTGACGAAAACAGTTGAAATACTCAACTGATTTATTGGCCTTAATTGGCACTGACAATTCCCATGAGGGGAAAGGAAGAACAGTTAAATAAACTTTATCAAGCCATTCTCCAGTAACATCTCAGTGACTTTTTCCTACTCACAAAAAAGCCTTTTCCTTTTTCCCTTCCTCTCCCCAGAAAAAAACAAGCATAGCAAAGATTTTGCATCCCAACCTGGAGCCAGTCCTGGATTTCAATTCCCTTCCATTTGAATTTATTTTATCAGAAATAGTTTTAGTGCTGACTAGAAAAAAAATGAAAAAATGTATAAAGACTTGAGTAAATGTGTGTAATAATGATGAGTAAGCATTCATTCCGGTACAATCCTAACACATAACTAAAAAGTGTTGAAAAGTCTCTCTTTTTGGCTTTGGGTTTTTTTTTTTTCAATTTCTTGAGTCGTATTGTTTCCATAGAGTCAGGCCTCACAAGTTGTTGAGAAACATAGGTGAATCTACATCAGGCTGATAAACACTTACTACAAGGCTTTTTGATCCAAAAAAAGCCAGTGGATAATCTTTACATGAGGAAAGAAGTTGTCCTGTTTAGATTAGTCTGATAAAGAATTCTTATTACTTGAGGAAATCCACATGGACACTGAACTATATTTCATGCATTGCCTGATCTGTGTTTAGAATACTCTGAATTTTCTCACTGGGAAACATCTACTGGAAAACAAGAGCCTGAATTTTCAAGTATTTCAAGTCATGAATGGCAGGCATAATTTCAACTATAAAGAGTCCTTCTGTTCAAGTTCACCAAGAAAGGTATTTGTTAAAGTGAAAATAAACAATTTCCCCCGATACATTTTATAACAGACAAAAAGTGAACAAATCCTGTAGTAAGATGAAAAGTTAAGTGAATAAATAGCAATGCGAGGCCTTTGGTAAATACCTTGTTGCGTTTTTTTATTGTTACCAGGCTTTTGTCATTCTAGTGTTGGCATTTGATGGTAACTTCCATGATTATTTTCCTCTGTTGCCTATTTCAGATGGACATCCAAATCTATCCATTCCTGTATCATAATAAAAGTAAATAACTTTCCATCAGGAGAGATTTTACTTGTAATTTTTTATTCTGTAGTCTTCTTTATTATTTGCTTCAAGCCTTGAAGTAATGCTAATATTTTGAACAGTAAAACCTCTTAACTTTGGCCATCCTTTCTCAGCCTGCATTATTGCTCATTGCTCATTGCTTGTGTTCAAGGGTGCAAAGATATCACAGCTTGTATTTTGAAACAGTGTCATTCACCTTATGATTAAAAGTAGTAACCAAAGACAATGCATATGTTAATGTCTGTTGGTTAACTTTTGCTATATTGTTTGTACCTCTTTAAAGTCAAGCCTCTGAGAAAAGTTTTGAAAAGTTTAATGAAAAATATCAAATACAGGGTTCAATAAACTGAGAGTGCATTGCTAAATAATCATGCTCTTTAGCAGTATGTTTAGATTGTCAGAAATGGCTCATTTGAATCCCAAATCAATTATATAAGGAAGAAGATTTTCTTTCTAGACTAAACCACATTTGTTTTCCATTGCCAAGCCTCTCTCTTGTCTATTTAAGAATCAAGGGCAAAGAGTTCTTCTTTAGTTAATTTGGATTAGATTTAACAGGATCATGATTTGAGGTGGATGACACCAAGGTCCGTGAGTTCCCATTTACTGTAACTACAAAGCACAGCCAGATTATAATGGGAGTTGAAAGAGAGTTAATAAGCCTAACACTGAGAATTGCAGGCAAATAAAATTAAATAGATCACAGGCATTGTAGAAAGAAATACACAATTACTGTTGAAAGCAGTAGAATGCATATGTATATGCAAGGAAAACATTTTTCATTTTACTTCTAAACAATACTGGTACTTAAGTCTCTAATAATAAAAGCTTCCAAGTAAAACTTCTTCACAGTGTTCCCTTATCTGTGCTTGAAGGTCTCTGCTTTTGTTACTGTGGAGCTTTCATGCAAATACAGAGCCCTCATCCTTTCATTTCTTTCAGCAGCAAAATTAATTGGGAGGGTCAGCTTTCTCCAGAGTTGTAACCACTTGTCTGGGTTCATCCGTGAGTGGTTTCATTTTAGCCCTTCCTCCTGCTTGTAGCCTTGGATCTTCTGGAGTCTTCAGTGCAATATTTGTTTTTATGCTCCCCTTTGCTTCCTTTTTACCCCTCATAAAATAGCAGAGTAGGCTGGAAAATGTGGTCTCACTGAATACTCTATAACGCATTATGGCTTTGTGATGAACTCGTGCTATGCTTTTTGTTTCTTACTATTTTCTTTGTGGTTTCCTCATTTTACAAACTGCTGCATCTTTCTCCAGTGCTGCAAAGAAACTTAGGGCACAATGGTCCAGTCTTCTGTAAATCTGCCTGTATTTTCTAAAAATACATTAAATGGATGTTCCTGGCAAAAGAAACCACTTTATGTTAAATGGGATAGTGCCACAATACAATCTTACAGCTTCCCTCAAGGCATTAAGACTGGAAGGCATAAGCACAAACCTCCTTTATGCAGCTGGCCCAGATGCTGCAAAGCTGCAAGAGGTTGGTCATTGCCAGAGCTGCAGTGAAGCATCCTCTGAGTAAGAAGAATTGAAAGCAAGATAACCACTGGGTCTTGATTTTCTCTGTGTTGATTTCTGGCTTCATTGCTACAGAGGATCCCAAACTCTGACCTGTGTGCATATCATGCAGTGTCTCCAGGTTTGCAGCTGCCAGCATGCAAAATGCATAAGATACGTTTTAAACACACTCCTATCACTGCTTTGCACCTCAGTCAGTGACTGTGTTTCCTAAAGGTTGTTCTGAATGTGAAGCACATGTGAAATGGTCGGTGCAACACAGTTTCTTTGTTAAGATGTCACCTGCTCCTTGATAGAGATTGAGCACTGCCGCATTATTACACAGAATAAAAAGACAGAGTTAGCTTGCATCATGATCTTTTGTCTCTATTCAGTTATATTTAAACTTGGAACAGCAATAGATTTCTCTGTTGTGCATGAGCCTATGTCTTAACTAAGATTTCTGTCACTGAAGAACTAGACACTGTTAAGAATGAATAATTACATGCATAGGAATCTCAATTAGTATAGAAAAAGACTGTCGCTATTAGAATTTCAGTCCAGAAAGAACTGTTCAGAGATCTGTTTTCTGAGGCTTGAAGACATAGTAGAGAAAATAATTTTAAAGAATACTGATATAAATAGCTCTGTGTCCAACTCTTGCAGATACAGTTTTAATTAACAATGTGTTAATAACATAATGAGCCATGATCTATAAGAATGAGATATTACTTGGTATATAAGATTTATAATCTTATGTAATAGCACCTGCCATAAATCTTAATTCCAGAAGCTTCTGATTACTTTCTGATCAAAATTACTGGCTAGAAGCTACAAACCTAGAGAGTTAGTAAAATGCACAGATACCAATTCCTCTGGCTAAGACAAGGATTTCAGCTAATAAAGTTTACCTGTGAGAGCAAGGTGTCAGTAATGAAATTGTAACTTTCCCTTTGCTGTATTCATTTAAATCAAAGGTAATGATGTACCCTTGGGGACAGAGTAACCCAAGTATTAAAGAAGCTAAAGGAGCTCTGGGCAATTCTCCAAGAAAATATGTAGGTGTGATCCAAAGTTCAGTGGCTTGGTGGAAAGATCTAACCACTTCACAGGACTTTCATTCACGCACTTTAGTAAAACCTTCAGAAAATTTTACATAATGTTTATAAATATATATTCTAAGATATTGCCAAGGTTTATAAAGAATTTGTATTGAAGAATAAAACTGTAATGCAAGAAAGCAGGACACAGTCTCCGGAAGACCTAAGATAACCCTTCTTATGTAAATTTACATAAATGTAAACCCTACCCAATGCAAATGGTATTTGCATTATCAACAGAGCTGGAAACAAGGAGACCAAGCAAGTAAAACACTCTGACGGACAAATATCAGTGGTGAAGGCAGCACTGATGAGTGGCCTCAGTATGCCAGTAAGGGGCAAGCCCGCAGAGGCGCTCTGGGCTTAGTCTTCTCTCTCACTGCTCTAAATCAGAACTAACTTCACCGATCCCGCTGTGCCTTCACTAGACAGAAGGAAAACCCTTCTGATATAACCCCTGAGTGCAAAAGAATAAATCCAGATTTTGAACTGATAAGTTGTAAATACTTGGATTCTTCTAACTTTATGCTGCCACATTAGAGGAAGGAAATGCTCCTACTTCTGAGTCACTTAGGAAGACATGTGATCATTGAATCGCTATATACTATCTTTATTGTGGGAGATAAAATGAACTGACCTGATGTGTATACTCGGAACAAATTTAATTCAAAACAGACACCACAAAAACACTAATAATCATAATGATTATTTAATTAAAAAGGAATGAATAGGTCAATCTTCTAAAGAGACACTGAAATGCCATCAAAGGGAATAAAGGCCAGGTGCATGATTGGCATAAATCAACATCGCTCCATTGATGCCGGATCAGAGCTGAGTTCCAGAGAAAAGGATTTGGTCTTGCCTGTGTAGCCTATTGTTTTTAAATGTTGGGAACACAAAGTATAGCTCTTCTTATGAAAATCTCTTTGTTACAAAGTGTTAAAATTAAGAATGTTTTGATTCACTTTCTGTGAAAAAATGCAGCATTTTTTTATCCGTACAAAAATGCATAGGGGACAGATGAGAGCCTAGAGGGCTGGATAGAAAGAACAAAGATTTTACAGTTAAAGAAGGAAAAGTAAATAAGGGAAAGAAAGCCTTAAGACTGGTCAGGGAGGACTTAACCCCTGCTGAGGGATATTTCTACAGGAGAGAAGCTAGCAAGAAAGCTATTGGCCTGGGAGACACTGCAGGGAACAGCTTTTCTCAGGCCTCACCTCCTCCCTAACTAGATGCTCCACCTGTGGGCTCCCAAATCTCAGTCTGCGCTGGGAGTTCAGAAAAATGGGAGGACAGGCCAGGGTAGCACCCAACAGGAAGGAAAATAGCACGAGGCTGCCACTCCTACCCTTTCTTATTTTGCTCTCTGACCCTTTTTCCTTTTGTTTGTTTTACTTTCTATAGCAGAAGGGAACATCTGGACACTAGTGACAGCACACCAAATTTGCATGCATATAGCAGATAATTAAACACGTGTCTGTCTGCAGCTGCAAACAGCAATTAGTCATACAGAGCGCTCTCCACACCCCTTCCTGCCTGTGCTGCTCTTCCCCCTGCAGTGCCCTCTCAAGCACATGTTTCCGAGAGCTGCTGAGTGCTGACCTCTTATATATTTGTGAAGACAGTTGCATGGCTGAGCTTAAACCCTTTGATGTAACCTTGATGAGGCTGAACTTCAGTCATCAATTTGTAGTAGAAACTGCTTCCTGCCTAAGACATGATGCAAGCAGCCCAAATCCAAACACCTGTGTCTGCATTCCAGTCATAAGCTTTCACAGAAAGAAGAGCTGGAGCTAAGCTGGTTTTATTCCTAGTCCCTCCTTTTAGCTCTGGGGAAACTGAATTCTGGATAGTCATTTCTGAGTGATAATATTTTTTATATCTGAACCTTGCCTCCCTGTGCATGGGCAAGGCAGAAGCTGGTTCTCTACTCCCTTCAGCTATGAAGAAGTTTACACCTGTTATAGGGCTTCCACCCCGGGCCTATGAATGGCATATTTTAAAATTTTATCACATCAAGTAAATTCATATAGCCTACGCCTGCCTTTTCACCTGTAGAGTCTCCTGCAGTGGAGCCATAGGCAGCATTTTGTCACCCATGACAGGTGTCCTCATTTCTCCTGTAACAGGGTCAAACTCTCTGGACAGGTAACATGTAAGTTGCTCTGAGCTGCAAGTAAGAGATACAATTTAGAGTCAGTTACAAAGTACAGCAAACATCTCTAGTTCTGTGAAAACCAAAGACTGTGCTGCCTATTCCTGAATTTCTGCTACTGGCATCATTGTTTTACTTTACCTATGTGCCAAAGTGGAACACAGTAATAGGCAGGGCAGGTTCAGAAAGGGCAGGCCCAAACTGGAGAAGGAAGGGCTGGAGCATGATTAAGGGGTCCGCTGTGCCACCAGCAGTACTTAGGTTCACCGGAAAGGCTTCACAGGCTGGATAACAGGGATGACTCCATGTGGTCCCTTGCATTTGCTCACTGTATAACCCAGCCGTCTGATCAAGGCTTTTCTTGAAGTGAGTCTCACACCTACCTAGTGAGCTTCACTGGAGAATTCCTGCATGTGTTTGAAATGACATTCTTGGGTATAATTTGTAACATTTCTACTTGCGTGTGTTAGTAGTAAGTAGGCACTTACCCAGCTATGACAAATTCACACAAATTGCAGAAACCATTTGCATTGTTAGTCTGAAAATATAACTGCAGCTTCAGAAACTTATTAAGGCCCAGAGATCTGTTTGAGAACAAAAGTTTGCTTTTCATAAAGATGAAGAGGAATCTGCTGGTGTTTCAGCAGGGAATGCTAATGTAGGTTTCTTGCAAATGTCCTGTAACAGCAATGCACAAAATAAGCCTGACTGGCACCAAGCAGTACTGTAACGCTGTCACATGCATTTGCAGTTCAGGCATAGTTGTGCATATGGGAGCACATTCCTCCACCAAATCCAGGCAAAAATGTTAAGACTTTTACTATTAGGAGAGGTCAACTCATTATTTTTCATTTGCGATCCACAGAAAGTTCAAAAGTATGTAGACCTACTTGATTTTAAGCAAACTGAATAGCTAGACATAGATTTGTGCTTATATGAAACTCTAGTAGCACAGGCCATATAACATCTACCTCAATTCAGTAGGACCCCCAGCATTTGCAGAGTGGCACAGTTACTCATCCCACAACTTCAGCTGTATAAAAGCTGGGTATCTACTCTATGCGCTTGCTCTCTCTCTCTAATCAATTGAGGAGGTTAGTGATCCCTAAACAAGAGCACACCCACACACTATCTTAAACATGTATCGTAAGAGGACATGGCAACAGTCAGCCTAGCTCCGAGCTCCCAAGGCACCATTTGGAACAGCAGCAAGAAACTCACTGAACTAATTCCCTGAAGATGGATGTGGCTTTTGATTACATGTTAGTCCTAAGGAATAATTAGACTGCTTTAGGACCTACGTCTGGAAATACCATTGTGCAGTGCTGTCAGCAGGCCTCACCGAAGAAAGGAGCAAGCCAAAGAGAAGTCTCTCCTGCTTCCTGCTTCCAATGACAAGGTCTCTCCTGCTTCCAGTTACAAAGAAAATTTGCCATTACAAATGCTTTTGTCACTCATCCTTTTCAGTATTGATTTACCCAAATATAGTGTGGTTAGCTCCTAGCATCTCTGCRCTGCGATACCGTCATTCATCACGATGATAACACAGTGCTTGGATCTATAACACTAGATTTGCCAGCATTTCTCCACCTTCAGTGTCTTGGTGCTACCACTGGAAGAAACCTCTACTGAAGTCACTGCTTTTGTGATGAGCTAGGCAGACTGGTGGGCTTCTTTTTCTCCCTTACATCACGGAAAAAATAACATATGTGAACTATTTTTGCTGCACTTTATATGATTTGAAGCTTGAGAACCTGAGGAGAAAATGTAGACTGAACCCCAAGAGAAAGGCATATAAAATCAAGAGATGTGTTTGTGTAAATGTATGTGTGCTTATAACCCCTTTAAAAATAGGCAAGTGAAAGAGCTGTTAAAGGAATGGAAGAAAAAAGAGAAGAATGCTTGCTGGATGAATTGCAGTAGAAGAAAGCATTTGAGAAAAATGCTAATGGAATGAAAAATGGAGAGTGCACTGAGAAAATAAAAGATTATTTCTCCTGTGCTATGTTTGGAATAGGAACTCCAAAAAAACGGCCTGCAATAAAAGCATAGCTTTTCTGGCTGTATTACCCCGGTTATTGCTGTGCGTAACTCATAATGGCTAAAATTACGTAACCCAGTTTAAGATGCTTGCATGGTATACAGCTCGCAGCCTCACAAAATGMTGTTGGTGGAGCAATGCAGAATGAGTCAGTGCAGAACCACTTGCCAATATGTGGTTTTAAAAGGCACTACACTGTTTAAGGTCAGGTATGCTTTCAGAATCCAAATGCACTTTGAAAATTTTGAAGAGGAAGGTTATTAGCTTTGTTGTTCTGCTGTATTTTAATATGAGTTTTGTTGCATGTTAAGATCTGCAAGTGACTCCTGTGATTATTACATATGCACAGAGGTACACACATGCACACACACATACAGATTCTTGGCTTTGCCATTTCCCTCTATCTGCAATGCAGTGTTTCACTTTTAGGACAAAATGCTGTGTCTGCCACTTTTCATAGTTGGAACTGAGTCTGATAGTCATTGCTTAGAAGAGTGTTTAACCCTCCAGATATAGTTTCTTAGTTCATGTACTTAGACTGACAAGTGCCTACACATGGACATGTTATAAACCAGTTGGGGAAAGTATGTATTCTGAAGAAATGGCCTAGGTTTCCAAAAGTAAGTGAAAGGAGAACCTGATGGTAAGCAAAGCAAAGAGAGAAATCATATTTTTATTTTAGAGAAGAGGAAGCTGGGTCAACTCTATGCTGCTGATTATTTCATTGAGTACCAGGAGATAACACACAGAGCAAAACCAAGAATCTGGAAG
This sequence comes from Apteryx rowi, assembly GCF_003343035.1. Classification (NCBI taxonomy): domain Eukaryota; kingdom Metazoa; phylum Chordata; class Aves; order Apterygiformes; family Apterygidae; genus Apteryx; species Apteryx rowi. The sequence goes on from NW_020447741.1 coordinate 1,800,851, forward strand.
TTGGACAAGCATCAGCTTCCAGTTTCTTAAATTCTCTTTTAAATTAAGTGTTGGATAAGGAAAAATAATCTCATCAAGTGACTGAGATATTTTGGCTTTATGTCTGCTTTATAGTTATATCAAAATGTAAAGAATGTTACATGAATTGTTTATTCAAATACTTATGACGATAGAACAACAAATTAAGGCAAAGAAGGCACTAGAATAAAAATGATCTAAGCATGATTGGCTCTATCTAGCTGTTTCCTCTAGATAATGCTGTAACCTGAGTGCACATAAAAGATATGCTGCTTGAATACACACTTAATAGAAGATAATCCCTTCACTTTAGGTTTATACAAACAGAGATGATGACTTTCCTCCCACCCTCTAAATTATATGGTATAACTAGCTATTTTCCTGAGCGTGCAGCAAAACCTTTCAGACCAAAGCACAAGTTTCAGAGATGAAAAGCTAGCATCCAGAAACAAGAACTTTGATATCTGGGGTAGCATCTGTCTCTCAATATGTTTTTTAGGCTTTTTATGTCTCATGATAGATGCCGCAGATCGTACTGCTTCTTTTAAAAGGCAGTTGCCATGTCTATGTGTGCAAGCCCCAGAGAAGAGTTTTATAAAGCAGAGAGCACTGTGTTCCGGAAGACAGGAGCAAACTCTGAAAACATAAAGAACAGAAATAGTCAGGGACTAAGAAATCAGTAGTTAACAAAGTTTATATGCAAGGGGGGAGGCTCACCAGCTTTGTAGGCAAATACACTGCTGACAGGGCTGCTCAATAGAACAAAATCTGTGTGCGGTTTATTCCCATTATAGAAAGTCAAGATGTTTTAGTCTGAGGTACTTGTAGACTGCTGAATGCCGTGATGCAGTATAGCCACCGATGTTAACGCATGCACAGGCACACCATTTTTGTGAGCTATATCCCTGTTCGATAGGTATGAAAACCACTGCACAGAGAATTTAGGTGTCTTGCTGAAGGATACAGGTAAGTGAGGTAAGGTTTCCTCATGTGCGAGTGATGTGAAGGACGACTATCACTTGGGGGTGGTGTGTTAGAGCTTAAGGGGGAATTCCCCCCTACAACTCTACAGCAACAGCAAAAAGTGAAAGAGGAACAGAAAGGACATCTGCACAGGAATCCACTGGTTTTCATTTTCACCAGTGCAAGGAAAGGGAGATTCATGGTTTTGCCACAGCCGCTTCATGGGTCCCTCTCCCTCGCAGGGGCAGCTCTTGGCTGCCGGTTGGACCCAAACGACAGCCACCCCGTCTTTCTTCCAGTCCTTCCTTTCTGTCTGTCTCAAGTACTGGCCCTGCCGGTTGTGAATATCTTTCAGCAAAATGAACGTAAGGCCCCAGCCTTACACAGCCCTCCCCAGCATCTCCTAGATGATCAGCCTGGATGTAGGAAATGACAATACATGTACACATCCCTGTGTTTTGTGTCGGAAAAACTGTCATTAGTGGGGTCTGCTGACTTTCTTGTCACTAGAATTTTTAACAAAATACTCCCTGCTCTCAAGCTAAGGGAAAAAATAAAGGTGCAAGGAGTGCAGATTTCAAAACTGAAAAACAAACATGAAGTCTAACATGGCCCAAATACAACCTCTGCAGAGGCCAATAGAGGCCATTCTACTTTTGTAGTGAAGGACTGAGGAACAAGTTAGTGAAAAATGTTAAAATGCTAAATATAAAACACATTTAAYGCCAAAAGTCCCAAATGGAAGTAGAAAAATATGAATGTTGCTTACAAGTAATCTTCAAATAATCTCATTGCAGACCGCATCAAGCTGCTTGACACCTGTGAGAAAACATTTATTGCTAAACTAGTAGAAGGAAAATAAGCCTTAGCAAAATATTATGAGATATTTATTACATTCCAAGCATTGTAAAATATGTTCTACATGGATTTTTGATTATTTTAAAATACAAGGATTGGGGGGGGCACTAATAAAGAGGGTGTTTACTAAGGCTGAAATGTTCACCTGATTATCTATGGCTTTGCTGACCCCTCATTTTCCATGAGAAGCTTAAAAGTGCAAAGGCACATCTTCAGTAACTTGGCAAATATATTTGTTACTGAAGACTACACATATAATTAGATACATGCACATGTATATAGAAGAATATTTACAAATGCATCTAGTCTGTGAAATGGCTATATGCACAAATGAAGAATGTGGGAAAATTGGAGGGAAGCTCCAAAGCAGGTCAGGAAGAATGCTAAGAGGTTTAAAATTCATGGCCATTCAAAGTCAAAGCAACTGGGTTATTTGTTCTAAAAAGTGAAAGACTGATAGGGCCCCAGTCAAGATCCCACAGTGTTAAAACAAGGGTATTGTGTGGGGCAAAAAATGTTTCTATTTTCCACTTTGGGCAAGACAGCCTACCTCACTCTCCCATAAGCAAACCATTGAGCTCATCCATTTGCATTTACTATTACACCCCTGCTTCTGCAACAAAGCTGACAATCAACTGTTTTCACTAGTTGCTGGAGCAAGAACAGGAGGGAAATTTAACTTGCAGACTCTCCATATGAGCAGATTTTAAGGACATTTAGCCAAAGCTCTGTCTGGAATGACCCAGATGAACTTCATTCTGACTCACTAGTAAGGACTGGACTAGAACTAGGTGATTTCTAGCAATCACTTTGTGCTTTACATTTCATGCTCTCTGGCAATACAGTTTGGTTAAGAAGGTATTTTTACAACCAAATGTAGATCTGAATTCTATGAAGGCATTCCTTCAGAAGTAAAACATTTTAAATTGGCTTTTAAAAATACAAGTAGGATGATTATTTTGAAGTTTTCCCAATTAATTTTCATGAAATGGGCCAGCATGTGGCTGCTGCCTGAACAGAGCAGCTGTTAGTATTTAATACTTGTGTATTCCTTTGTTTTCTCTGGAATTGGGTGCATATGTTTGGCCAATAGCAAATCCTGAAAAAAACCCAACAAAATGCTCTGCCATTTAGCATGCTTTAAATAGCAAAAATTACACACCTTCATATGCTTCAGTAAAAATAGCTCTGTGTGACTGCACATGGATTTATACCATTACATGACTGGTTAAATAGTGGATCCAGAGCAGCAATGTGCAGATAAAAATAAATGTTGTTACCAAATATAATCAACGCATGAAAAAAGAGCCATCAGAAGAGGTCAGCATTATCTAAGAATGGTCAGACTACTTGGAAATACTTGCTCTGTCTCATCTATTACTTCCCTTTTTGACTTTCCAAGAATGCTACCTGCTCTGACCCACCATCTCTGAGGCTTCTCTGTGCGGAAATGCTGTTGTTACAGACCAGAAATTCGGTGGAGACAGAAGAGAGCAGCCACGAATGACCAAGTGCCCAAGGGAACAGAATAGGGGGCTCGCTCACTTCCCATTTGACAGCTAGGGATACAGGGCCAACCTTTGGGGGGGAGACAGATAGGCAGGAAAAAGAGATAGCTTGTGAGGGGAAGAGGTACTTAATTCTGGAATAGAAGTCCACAAGCAGAGGTTGTTTTTCTAATTGTTATTACTGTAATGCTATTTAATCAGAAGAAAGGGTCAAAAGACTCAATTTCAGTCTCCTTGGTATGCTTTGACTGAAGAGGTTCACGAAGCCTGTTTTAGTTTACCAGGATATGTATGCAGAGTTCTTGTCTACTGACAGAGCAGAATATAGTAGTCACTTCACGTGTATGTCCTCAGGCTGGGTTTAGCCCGGCCCTAAATGTGTGTATGTATGTCCTCAGGCCGGGTTTAGCCCGGGTTTAGCCCTATATTGTCATTTTAAGACAATACATCCTAATAGGAAGATGTGGAGAGCCAACTCTGAAGATTAGCTTGGCTTTGTAGGATTGCTTAGCTGCTGTGCTGTATGGAAAATGCAGGATGATAACAGATGTAGAGCTCACCACTCATAAATATTTAAGTGATAAGACACAATAGGCAGAACCTTCATCGTTGCAAGACTCAGTGATACAGTATGAGACACAAAGCCCAAGAACAAAGGCCATTAGCTACTTACAAAGTGCAATGTTTCCTTAGAAATGTACTTGTGAGTGTAGTCATTTTTTCCATACAAAATACAATATACTCAAAAAGGGAAAACACTAAAATTTATGTATTCACTAACCATTATTGACAGTGAGCAGTTACTGACAGAGATAAGACCTGTCTGACAGCTGGTCTGGAGAAGATAGCTATATCCTGGATGCTAACATGCCTTCATGATTAACAGTGAGACTGCATCTGTTATTTAACTAGAATGGCAAATCCCTGAGAGGAATTTGAAATTATAGGAGCTGATTCTGCAGCCTTGCATCTGAGGCTGAAAAAGTGTGTGAGATGTCTTTATGATTTTAACTAATTTTCAAAATTTTCAAAACTTTATACATATATAGTCATGCTTTCAGCAGCACGGAGGAAAAAAGTTAATTCAATTCTGAAGGATTTTACTTCTCTCTACTCAAATGAGCAGTGACTCTAACTCAATTGCTGATGAACAAATATTCTAAATCCACTGCTGAAATTTCATCTCTGGGTTAAGAAGCATGAATTGTACTAGGCTTACTGAGGTTTTCCAGGATGGAGGAAGACTTTTAGAAGAAAACAAGTAAAAGGAAACCCAGGAAAATCAGATTTAGGGGCACTCTGAGACAGAAGCAAGGGTTTAGGTTGTCTTATCCAGACACAGTGGAGAAGGGCCCTGGGACAAGTGGGACCTAATTTAGATTGTAAAGAAATGACACTCAAGGAAGAAAACAGGAATATAGGCCTTTTCTTGTTTTTAACTCTTTCCTCTCTGATACTTCAAGTAAATCAATAATGCTTTTATTTAATAATTTATTCCCTGTGACTACATTTTTTTGACACTGTCTGTAAATCATGGAGTTTATAGTAGGGCTAAATTCCAACTAGTCTTACAGAGGAAAAACACTGATGAAATAGAATTTTTGATTCAGGAACCAGTCCATGAATACGAGGACTTGCAGGACTTCCTGTCAGAAGTACAAACACAGTGCAAAAACTTGGAAAGCTTATCAAAGGAAAGAGCAATTGAGTATTCAAGGGCATAGGCTATCTTGAACTGTGACAGCAGTCCCCTACAAAGGAGCTATTAAAAAACCAGCATTCTGTATCTCTTATAGGAGATGAATACTCCAACCACCTCACCTTTTCTTCTCCTTTTTTTAAAACAGTCTCTGGGAAACCAGAGTAAAGGTATTGGAAATTTTAGGCCAGTTAATTTATTAAAAGTACAACTCTTGCTCACCATCAGTAACTTTATTGCCCATGAGAAATTACAAACTGTTCACCTCAATCTTTGTCTGTAACAGAGGGATAACAGGCTGCAGCAGTGTAGGTTCTTCAATACTGCACTGCGGGCAGCTGTGGGGGTAAGTGGAAAGTTGAACATGGTCACTGACTGGCCCCTCTGCTGAAATTACTGGCTGCAGTTCTAGCGAGTGCCTATGATGCTGATGACTGTATGTGATCAGGATTAAAAGAAAAAAAATTATTTAGAGTGTCAGTGCACTGGAAAGTACATACTAGCTTAGATTAGCCGGTACCAGCCATCCCTGTTGCTCTGTTCTCACAGGTTTCCTCATTACCCTGGCCCTCTTCAGTAAACTGAATCAGCAGTACCACATCCTCCATGTGAATCAGATCAACTGTAACCCATCACAAGACCTTGTCTGCCATTACGTGGCAGGAGGCAAAACTTAGAGCACTGCTGATTTCAAAGCCAGTCCTACAGAAAAAGGCTGAAGTGTTCATAACATTATAGGCACTATAAAACTGCTGCTGCTAAGCTTTTAAAACCAAACTGCAGATGTCACATGGCTTCAATATTGATGTTTAAGTGTGTTACTTTTCTCCTTTAGCCACTGAAATGCAGTTTTATTCTGCCAAATCTTTCTATAGACTTACAGACATGTTTCTGGAGTGTTGATTTAGCTATTTGTGTCTCGAGTTTCAAAATTAATAGCCAGCTACTGGATAGTTATAAAAACGTTTGTTACAGAAAACAGATTCTCAGTGCAAGCCCTGAAAGAGACCTGGAGTAACTGGGTCCTAGAAAGGAAATCTCATAGATTGACCATGAACTTCTGCGCACAGAATCCCCTGTGAGAGACAATTTCCTAATTTTTTTTTATCTAGCATGCAGTATCTTGCCCTCAACTGAAACAGAAAATAAAGGCAGTAATACTGCAACCTGCAACTTCCTTTCAGTGAAGCTGTCTGAATTTCTGGAGGCCCAATTTCACAAACTGCCTGCGAATGTATGGGAGAGCACGCACTTCCCCACTCACGCTGTACTGACTTTGCTCTTCCTACAAGCTCTTGAGGGTTTCTAGACTTTGTAGACAATCGTGCTATTTTGGAGACGTCCATTGCAACAGAAGGTAGTTTCTCTGTAAACACCTGGCTGAGCATCTACCCTGCTCAGTAAGGGCACAGGCAGAGGGGCTGAGAGTGAGCCAAAGGGCCTGATTCACAACCGGCAGATCTCAGAGGGCTCCCAGCGTTGGCACTCCTTGCCTTTCAGGAAGGGTTGTCTCAAGAGGGATTAGGAACAGAGTATTTCCTTAGGTGGTGATGGCTATTCCCCTAAGTCATGTACAGGAATATTGCTACCGGATTCACAAGAGGACAGATGTTTTTCTTGACAGGGAATTGGGGTTGCCACTACAAGTAGTGTGGTCCCACTCTTTTGTATGCTGGGAAGAAAAAAAAGCAGCCTAATTCTTAATTTTCACTAGAGCAGCTGCAGCAGTGTCCTAGCCAGCAGGAAGCAAGACCAGATTGCAAGCAGTAGCCCTTGGCTTTCTCTAAATGGAAGCACAGAAAGGAAAGCTTCTCCCAGCAAAGGGGGAAATGTTGTGAATGTATTTTCAGTGCCCAGACACTGCTGTTTTGAGCTAGAAGGGATGCGTTTATGTAAGTATACTTATCTATCCTTTTGGAGCCATCTGCATGATTAGGCTTTATCTGAATGCCTGCCTCTGGTTTTGCAGTCAGCTTCATGGGCAAGTTCACATTACTACTAACAGGAGAAGCGTTGAGGGGCAGGGAGTGAATTACCATTAGGCCAGCACAGGGGAAGTCGCCAAGGCACTGCTCTAGCAATAAACAAAGCACTTCAGCCTCTGTGCTAGTCAACTCAGCCACCGACTGAAATCACTTTAAGAACAGAATCAAGAAAGCACAGAAAACGGAAAGCTGCATTGCAGGGCGAGGTATCTGTTTATGACTTTGCACTGAAGGCCTGGCTGCTGCAGCCCCTGCTACCACGTCCCACCTGAGGAAAACCGAGCAGATTTTGCAAAAACGGCTCCCAACGCCAAAGAGCTGCGGTAGCGGGAGGCGGTAGGTGAAAATACCCGGGGGGGGGGGGAGGAAACCGCAAAGACTGAGGGGAAAAACGAGGTGTGTGGGGGGAGCCCGCCACAAACCCCTGCTACCCTGAGCGCCACCTCCCCGGTGCCGGGGACGGCGGGCCCGCGCTGGGCGGGAGGGCCAACAGGGCGGTTAGGCTTCCTCCGTGGAGGAAAACCGCCATCACCGTCCTCGGCCGGCCGTTACCCAAACTCACCGGCGGCGAGAGCCCGCAAATAACCCCCCACACCCCCAGCGACGGGAAAGGCTACCCCCGGCCGCCCACAGCAGCGCTCCCCCGCCAGTCCCCTCTCAGGCCACGGCCGCCTCCGCGCGGCCCC
>NW_020447741.1:1808667-1851058 GCF_003343035.1 Apteryx rowi
GCCGCTTTCTGAGGGCGCGCGGGTGCGAGGCGGCTGCCGCGGCGCCGCGCGGCCGACGGGCGGGCAGTGCTGTCGCGCCTCTGCGGGGGGGTCGCGCTGTCTCCTCATCGCCATGGCCGGCTCGGAGCAACCGCCGGCGCGGCGGGAGGACGGGGAGGCGCCGCTGCCCATCGAGGACGCGGAGCTGGCGCTGGCCGGCATCAACATGCTGCTGAACAACGGCTTCCGCGAGTCCGACCAGCTCTTCAAGAAATACAGGTAGCCGCCGGGACCCCGCCGCCTCGCCTCGCCTCGCCTCGCCCCGCCTGGCCGCGGCCCGGCCCGGCGCACCTGTCCCCTCGGGCGCCGGCGCCGCTCCGCCGGGCGCCTTCGGGCGGTTGAGGAGACGGGGGGAGGGGTCTGGCTGTTTGCTTTGGTAGGAGGTAACTGCCGTCTTCCACGCGTTAGAGGGCAGGGGCAGGGCCTGGCGTGTGCCGTCCCGTCCCGCGGTGCCGTGGGGACACTTCGCAAACGCTCCCGAGTGAAAACGCAGGCGCGCACCTGGCGGCGTTTCGGGGGGGCGGGGGGGTTGCCCCGATGCTCGTGTATGGACTGATGCGGGTTTCCGCTGGCAAAACAGGCACTGACAGGAGGTCCTTGAATGCCGCCGTGATTGCCTTCGGGCCGTAGGATAATCTTCCTAATCTCTACCTGCGTTTTGCCTAGGCTTGTAAATTAAGAAAAAGTGGCATTAATGCCGTTGTGTAAGTCGGTCTTACAGAGGCGGTTGCCTGTATCTATCCTTCCTTTTTTTGTCTGGGAAGAATTCATGCGTTCCACACAAGCCTGAGCTGTTGTAATTGCGCATATGCCCTAAATAATTAATATGCACTACACTGCTGTTGTCTGTATGATTAAAAAAGATCCTGACTGACTTAAAATAGGGCTTTGTAAGTGATGTGTACTTAACGTGCTTAAATTTTTATTTACAGATGGTAAAGCTTGAAAGAAATAGGATGTTTGGAAGTAAAGTGGAGGAAGTGGGAATTAAAAATTAAGAAAACCTTACTTCTGTTTTCTCAATAATAATGGAATGATAACTGTATACTTGCATGTTTAATTAAACATGTCATTCTGTCTCTAGTATGTACTGTTGTGTTACATAGTACTAGATTTCTTGCTAGGTAATACTGTTGTGTAGAGGTAACTGGAATATCGCAGGTGACAAGTAAGGTCCTGATTCTGTGTTCCTCGTATGCCTAACATGCAGTTCATGTTCATATGCAATTGCACCATTTGTGTTATTCCTTGAGTCTGTTGGGGTCATCAGTAGTTCTAGGTATCCAAGGAAGGGAGGACATAACCTATTTATTTTTAAAGTGCCAGTTAAGGAGCACCTATTGTGGTTTCCTTTCCTCCCCTGTTGGTTGTGTTGTGCCATTGCTTTCTCTCCCTACTGTGAATCTGAAAGTAGTCTAGGTGGTCTAAATACATGATGCTTCTTATATTGTATAGTAATGCTGGAGAGTAGAATTGCTAAGATTCCTATTTTCAAAATACAGTTTAGTTCTCCCTTAAGTATAAAGGCAATGAATAATGATATCTTCTACAAATTGTTCTTTTGGTTATCTAGAAGCTTTGCTGCTCAACTCTTTGTTTTCTTAAAAACAGAAACTCATATCTAACCTTTTTCCAGGTGTATGTTGTTGTTTATATTATTTTTGTTTGTTTTGCTTTGTCAAGAGGTGCCTTTTAGTTTTATGCAGTATTTAATGTTGGCCTTTAAATGCTACCTACAAGTTAGTAGCTCTGAATTCCTTCATTGGATTGAGTGGTTTTATGGTTCACAAATAGCTAATCATGGCCTTAGGTTTTTTTTTAATACTGTGAAAGTCTGTAACCCTGTCTGTCCCATCCTTAAATCAGTAGTAGGGATCCTCTTGCTGTCAACTAGTACACCTTTGAGTTGCACGTTAACTGTATGTTCAAGCCTCATGTAGAAGTAGGAAAGAAGTATACCAAAGTTTGCTTAATTGTGTTTAATTAGGACTTCAGAGAGATGTGTGGGAAGTTTGATTCCCTCTTCCCCCTGTGCCCCACCTCTCCCCAATAGTTTTGTTTAATGCTTGTCTGGGATGTGTTCTTCCCTAAAAGGACTTAAGAAACACTAATAAATGCCTCTTTGCATACAGTCTTAAATGAGTATGTTTTTGTCTGTGTGTGCTTGAAATGGGACCTCTATTATAGAAAGTGTTAATTATAGACCATTGCCTGTGCAGGTAGTTTAGCTCTGCTTCAGAAGTTTAACAGTCATCAAATGATTCTTAGAAATGAAGGGAGGAACAAGGCATTGTTTTCTTGCAGAAACCTATTAAGACTCTAAAGATCACTTGGAAACCCAATTATGCAGCAAAACTTCAGTTTTATTAGTCACTTCAGTTGAAATGTTAAAGTTGTTCCTTATAAACTGTTACTTTACTTCTGTTTTTTATTACTTATTTCATTATTACTTCCTTTTTTTTTTCTTCATTTGCCACCTTGAGTGATTTTGTGAAAAATTAAATTCAAATCTGTTCTGCAGTCCTTATGGGAAAATGGACAATCTTGATGAGCCTAAACACAGCTGTCATTACAAGATAGGTTGGATCTGCTTCTTTCTTTTCTACTCTGCATTTCCATGTCTTCTAAAAAGCCAGCTTATGAACCCAAAGTCATTTTGAAAACTGGTCATAATTCAGCTCTTGAGGAAACTAGGATAGAAATTGCAACTGTTTTTTATGGGTATAACCACAACAGTATAGTCATGCCTTTGAAGAGTGGTGGTACTTTGAATTGATTGGCTTTTGAGCCATCATTTCTGTGCTGGACAGAGGTATAGGTAATAAAATACTGTTTTTGTCTCAGGGTTTAGAGCTCATACGTATCTGTTCAAAACGTCAAGAAGACAGTTGAATGTGTTTGCTATGTGTCAGATCACACCAGTAGTTAAAACTGCATTGACTACTGCTGTAAACCAGTTAGTGTTTCGTCAGGTATGGCTTATGACTTGTTTTATGTTAAACTACACTTGATATAAGATTGTTATCAGGGTTTGAAAAATCATCTGCAAATAACATCAGCATCTACATAAGCTTTATTTTTTGAAGAAATCTAGATCCTCAGTGTACTTGTAGTGATAGCCCTCTGAACCTTAATCGAATGCAAACTGATAAAACAATTTCATAAATTTGCAACGGACAGCACCACTGTCTTTGCTTTTAGCTTTGTCAGGTCACCACAGAGTTTAACTCATACTCGAAATTTGCAGATGTCAATCCTTCTGTTTAGTTTGAACAATACTAAAACTGTCCTAGTTCTGATTGGTTTAAATTTTGAGTACCTTTGAAAACTGCAAGAGAAATGAAAGTTAACCTATAATGTGGGCATTGGATATGGGGCCCAAAATCAGCCTGTGAAGTATCATTTTGGTGGACCACCCTGACACTATCAAAAAAGCCAATGGAGCTGGCGTGCTCTCTTTTCTTTTTAGCTTTATGGACACTTGAACTACTTTTGTGTCTGCAAAAAGTAATTAGGAAAAGAAGAAACTGTCAGAAGACTCTCTTGCTGATTCTTCACTTTTTAACACCATTTGCAAATCAAAAATGGTTGAAAGCTTCCTCTGGATAGGAGGATGGGAGATAGTGTCAAATATAATCAAAAGTTTTTTTAGCTGGATCTTGATTCACAATAGAAAGCATCCAGGTAAGACTGGGAATGATATCTCGTAAGGAATCCAACAGCCTTCTGTTTCCTACCAGGGAAACGTTTGACTCTTTGCATKAATGACTCTTCTGAGAAGAATTGATTAAAATTTTTAGGTTGTGTGCRAGTAAAAAGAGAAGTGGTACAAGATGGAGAAGTGAGATGTGTATAATAAGGTCTTCTCTGAAGAAGAAAACAAAGAGGGTGCTGAGAAGACATGATTCTAAGACAAAATCTGTGAAGGCTAAAGAATAGAGTCAGTGTATGAAAACATGCCCTATGATCTGTTATGGGAAAAGAGAATGTGGAGAAAAATGGTAAGCTAGAGCAAGCATAAAAATGAGGAGAAGTGCCTAATACATAGTATACTTATTACCAGACATACAAACTTCAGTAATGGAACAGAAATCCCGTTGTGGTAGGTGTTTGAACCATTCCTAAGTAAAAATGGTGTCTGTGGTTCAAAATACTTATGATTCAAGTATAAGGTGAGGCAACAGATGAAAATAACAGGACTACAAGGTGACATTAAGACCCGCAGGTAAACTGTGGCCCATGTATGAGCAGTCTAACCCTTGTTGCAGACTCTCATTTACGGAGCTTGGCAAAGCACTCTTAACAAAAATTAAGTGACTTGGTAAATGTTTCAGTAGCTTCTTTAAAGTTAAGGATGGAAGAGTGGGAACTGATATGAGTCAGCTGGAGAAGGATGATGGCATCTCGATTGGTGGTGTGAGAATAAGTCAGGGATGCCCTGATAAAAGCCATGTTTGCTATTGTTTATCAGAGCAGTAGAGGGAGAAGAGCAGCAGCTGGGTGGATATATGGAAAGGAGTGAAGTCGTAAGTGACTTATGAGGGAAGTGATTTTTACTGGCACTATTCTAAATGTATGTTAGTGAGATTAAATTTCATTTCTCAAGGTTAGAAGCACATTATAGTAATAGATGTGCGAAAAAATCAGCATCAGTTTTCTAGTTAATGTGAATAGGTTAGAAAAACTTAGTGTTATACAGTTTAAATCTTCAATATCTGGATCTAGTGATCTCTAGAGATGATCAGGTTGAATGTTACACCTAGTTTTGTGGCTTTTGAGACAGATTGGTGTTGCCAAAAGAAATGGTAAAAAGGGTAGAGAAAGGCTGAGAGCTCTGTTTGCTATGTGGAGCAAAATCCAATGGCTAGAAGTCCATGGGAAGACGTCAGAAAGCAAAACTAAAATCTGAGTTTATAATGGAGAGGGTTCTCCACTCTTTGGAGACTGCAGAAGAGGTGTGGTAGTAAACATATTACTATTTTAAAACATAGGAAAGTAGTGTTGTGAAAGATAAATTGTAAAGACTTTCCACTCTTGCTAGCGCACCCGTTCCTTGATCTAGTATTTCTGATAAATTAATTCAGGTTTTTGTGATGGGATGGGTATACTTTTGTTTTAATATACTTCAGGAGCTCAGAAGTGTCAATAAGCTACATGGTGTCAGTTAAGTTGCTATAGTTTGTCCTGCCCTAATTTCAGTCAGGTTAGTTGAGCCTACAGTGGAAAAAAGATTTTGATCAAGTTTGTAATTGCTGTGGATTTTAAGTGTGTGCAGTTAGGCAGTTAGTACAGATCAGGCGATATACAGTAACTGGGTTGTCTCTCAGCTCTGTAACTACTTTTCAAAGTACAGGTGCAATTTGAAATGCTTTTCAGTGTTTTGATAATTCCCACTCTTTTGATATTGTTGTGCATCTAAAATTAACAGCCTGAAGTTAGAGCTAAACAATCTCCTGGTAATTTAGGGAAGGACGAAACAAAATCAAGTAAAGAGCCATAGAATTACTTTTTTCTTGTTCCTGCATTTYGCTTATGGTTGGCTATTTCTAGTGAAAGTAGCGGTGTGTGTTTAGAACTCATTCAACAATTAAAACAAATTTGAGCTAATTATAACTTATAAACCACCTCTGACATTTGAAATTCTTAATTAAAATGTATCTTAATTCTGTGATTCTTTAATACATTTATATTGCATTAGCTATTTCACACATCAATATTGGCTGAAATGTGTAGTTGTATAAAAATGCCTTATGTTTGTATCCTCACAAATCATACATAGAATATATTCTAGAACAATCCATCGAATAATGATGAAAAGATTTGTATGTGTTTGTAGTAAATCCCTTAAAACTAAATATGTGTGTTTCTGCTTGTTCTAAAATACTTGGTAGCTGCTTCTATATTTATCTGTGAACTTGAGCAAGTTCTTAATTTTTGTTATGCTTTACTCTCCCACTTTGGAGGAAAATAACTTGTTTAGTTTCAACTTGAGCGTCACGAGCTGTATGATGACTGGAATTCTTAATGGAGTGTTGCTAAAGTAGCAGTGCCTAGAAAAGAGGGAAGGAAATGGTGGGCTAATTATGCTACTTTAATAAACCTGAGCTAGGCTATAGTAGCTTTTGAAGCTTATGTATTTTTGAAGCAAAATATTATCATGAAAATGGAGGTAGAAAGGAAAAAGGAGAAGTAATTGATTTTTCTTCTGATGTGCTTCAGTTCTGGTTTTTAATGATTAAAATAAGGCTGTATTATCCCAGCTTTATTAAACCAAATTTTAAAACTCCTGGATGTTGTTATCATGCATAAAAATGGGGCTTGGCAGACCTTTCTTCTGAAAGTAAATGATCATCTTAAAGATAGGCCATGAAATGAGGTGAATTAGTCAGGGTTTGCTGGGAGAAGCAATGTCTCATATAACACCGATGTATACAACTGGAGGAGCTGGGAGAGCTCTAAGGCAACAAGTTCTACTTCAGAGCACTTAACTAAATTCAAGCCATACACTTATACCTAATTTCATTTTCTAAATAAATTGTACTGAGTTTTATTGTGGTATTGTGTAGAATTTGTATTAATAGAACTTTTTTTTTAAGTATCTTGTGACTGCCAATTTGATAGGCAAAGTACAAATCRTATTTTGCAAAATATATCTGGAGAGAATAATGGAGGTAGAAAACAATACTCAAAGATATTTCTGAATTTCTGTAATGGACACATTTTAATGCTTCTAACTTTTAATTTGGTATTAAAAACATATTTATAGAATAGTATCTGTAAATTATCTACTGAGCAGGTACATCCAAGATCTGTGTCCTTCTCTCTTCCCTTGCCTTTTTTTTCCTGTAGAAAGCTCAGTATGGCAGACATGTTGTAAGCTGTCTTTTAGAGGCCACAGAGTAATTGTCCGAGTATGATAACAGATGGAGTAAAGGAAAATGGTTGGTATTGTAGTACTGATATTGGTACCTTTTTAGAGCAAAGGAAAAGCTCAGAGCTGTAATTGGTAGTATTCACAGAAAGCATTTGAGCAGGCAAAGGTTGGAATATTGGCATAGTACATATGTTTTGCACCAGAAAGGTGATAACAAAAATCTAAAAACCTATTGATCGTTTGATCGTTATCTGCAAAAGTATTACAATGTACCAAGCACCCAGCATCACTCTGTTGCCTTATTTGATTGCATTATGGCCCTTTGGTAACTGAAATGGTCACAAAATATTTAGCTGGTTGAGACGGTGGATACAAGCACAGAAGTTGTCAGAGACCAGGTGTTTGCCCTGCACACCCAGATCCTGGGTAAGCACCCAGATGCTGACACAAATAAGAACAAAAATATTGTCGCAGTTGGGGATTTAATATTTTTAAGGTCTAACTGATTTTAAGTTGCTTGGATTGCTGGTTAGCACCCCCATTCATGAAGGTATTGAGGACAGTAGTTAAGCAAATTGATGATGCAAGCCTCATGCTTAAATGCTCTTTCAAATTGGGGTAGATTTAAATATATAGTAATCTATTATCCTCAGTTAGGACCCCCAAAATTTCGACTATGGCATATGAATGGAAGATATTTTGCGATAGTTTGAGAAGAAGATACAAAGATAATTTGGTGAATCCTACTGTACTATGCATAGATCTGTAAGAGAATGTAGTTCAGCGGTCTCAATGTGGGACTTGTTTGGCCCTGATGCTAAACTTTATCTTTGGGCTAATTAAAAATCTTTTTTTTTTTTTCCCCCTTATTAGAGGCTATTGTTTTGAAGTGGTGAAGATAACTTGGTTAGTGCAGTGTCCTAAGGTTCATTTGTGCTCAATAGCATAAATCCTGTCAACATAGATGTGGTCACTGTTTCACTGTTAGTATTATCTCAAGTGTGCTGCCTCTTTTTTTTTTTTTTTTTTGTTATATCTTAACAACTTTTTGGATTCTGGCAAAAGATGTGGAATCGTGTCTGATGCTGAAGGTCGCTTCAGCAGACATTGATAATGAGCTTGAACTGAGGGGTATTGTCATGGAAGTGTGCTTTTTTCAGAAACTTACTTTCAGCATTAGTCATGCCTTGGTGTTGTTTACTGAGTCTTTACTATGCCATTACGAACTGCTCTACAGCTCTTGAGAAGGTAACACTGAGCTATTAAAGAATTTATTGTTTTACATCCTATCTGCAAAGCTTAAACAGTAATGCAATTATTATTTAAAATGGATTTTAAATGCTAAAATTACATTAAGAAATGATTTTTCCATCAAGCTATAGTTCCTACCCAGTGACTGCATAGGAATATGATAGAAGCATACCTTAATTCATTTATTGATGGCACATCCAAAATGCTGAGGGAGTAGAGGTTTCATGTTTTGATTGCCAGACTCCATGGTCTCAACAGAAGCATTTCACAGATAATGTTAAATATGGTGTTTTCTTGCTTCAGGGTGATAAAGCAGTCCATATGTGCTTAATGACAACGCTTTTTATAGGAAGTCCTTTTTAATTGTCAATCATTCAATCTGTAACATTCCACCTGATGTATTTATAGCTAGTGATAATTTCAGAGTAGAGTGATGCGGCTCTCAAAGGTATTTTTTTGTTTTGTTTTGTCTTTGATAGGAGAAGAACTGTAAAGGCAGTCTAGTTATGGGTGTCCAAGTGCAAATGGGGAAGCCATTTTGACARATCAGTTTACAAGATAAATATTTGTGGAAGAAACTTCTCAGTGTTTATACTTAGATAAATGTTTATTGGCAAGCAATGAAAAATTCTTTATCTTTTGGTATCTTGGAAAAGCAGTTGACTCAACTGTAACTAGCCATCTGTCTTTAACATAATATTAAAATACTACCAAAAAGAAATCTACAGGCTTTCAAGATGTTTATTTAAATGTTGATGCCTTCACAGATAAATGTATGCTCTTAAGAACAGGTTTTTAAGTTCAGAAGAGGAAAAAAAATACATTTAGTAAAATGATGCTTGAATGCCACGTCCAAATTAATGTATATATTGAGCTGCTGAATGAGAGATTATGCTGTTTCGTTCTTAACTGTGTTACCAGTTGTTTCTTTTTAGGGGTCTCACTCCCAAATATGGCAGTTATTCAAGTTACTCTATTTGAAAATTTTATTCCCACAGATGGGGAATCACTTTACCTCTAACGCTGTTAGGTTTCAATTTTTTTAAGCTTTAACAGCTTACCTATTTCTATAATAAAAGGCTCTTTTTTTTATAAATACACAGAAAATGAAAAAAAGGTCTAGAATCTAAGATACTTTCATATGCACCATTTTTACTACTTGTTCTGTAATTGCACAAAATTTAATTTGCATTTATGTTTTGCTGATAAAACCAATATCTATCTTGCCAAGTCATAAGGAATGTCTGGATGCTCACTCTTCTGAGAACAAAATCTATATGTTGCTAAGCATATTTGATTTGCTAATGCACATGCTTCAAAAACAAACAAAATCTTGGATCCTGTTGTACAAAGTTTTAGTGAGAGATGGTTTTTCTCATCTGTTTTACAGATAATTTTTTACAGGTGTTCAGATGCTCAAATTTAAAATCACGACATTAAAATAACCTCCTTAGATCTATGTCTACTGCTGAAGTAAAATTTTTTCATTGTGGATAGAAACTTAACATTCAAAGTGTGTTCTAAAGATTTTTATTGAAAGGTGCAAGCTTTATTAAGGATTTCTTGTGTCTTGTATTTTTTCTGGTTACATTCAAAGACTGTCATGGTTGACTACTTGTAATTCACTCGGAAAAATAGTTTTTCCTTYGTCAAACTCAGGAAGTTCTCCCTTCTGAATGGATTTCAGTATGAAAGATTGATTGCTTTATGATGCTAAATAAGGATTATTTTGACATCTCATTTAAAACAAACAAAAAATCATACCCCAAACTACCTACCTTATTCTCCCACACCCTCGAAGCTCAAAAGTGAAACATTTGGATTACCTTTGAGCTTCCTTGAAAGTATTATGTAGGTGCAACTTYGTCCATAAGGACATAAACATCAAAATGTCCTGCAGGAACCTATTTTGCTGTTTTAGATCTGCAGAGTGCTGACGGGATAGTAAGTGCGTCCTTGAAAACTGGTGGAGATCGTGCTCCACAGCAGGGTGGTAAGACCGTGCAACGGGGGCCTCGTGAGTTGAAAGGTGGATTATGAGACAGGGATGTACCCTCTGCAGTCTGAGGTCCTGCTGAAAACGCCAGATGYGGCAAATGTAACTCCTGTGGCTGATTTCTACCTGTCTTTATAACACAGTTGTTGGTAGAGAATGGTCCAGATACGGAGTAGCAGAGGCATTTACTGGCAGCTTTTCTTTTAGGACTGCCAACAAAGAGGAAAATATTTAACTCATTTTTCTTTTGAAACAATAATGAAAAAATTATAAGTTGATTTTTACTTTTATATGTATATCTGGAAATGAGCAGTGTAGATAAAGGGAAGGATTTTCAGGTCTAATTTTTCTTGTTTAATGTACTTGTTTTTCTTTTTTGTTCTTGTTCTTTTCCTTTTTGTCTATGTACACTAAATCAAAAAGAAAATGGAGGGGGGATATTAATGACTACCTTTTGAAAAGAATCCGGTGTATTCTATTATAGCTTTATTAGTGAAAATGTGTGTTGTAATAAACAATATATTGCTTCTTCCAGGTTTTTTCAAATGCCTATCCCAGTTTAAAATCTGCTTTAAACTGATGCTTGCAGAATTAAGTTAGAAACAGCGTAAGTACCATACTGTAGCAATATGTGTACTTACAGTGTAAATGTAACTTTTTCCTAAAACCTAGAAGAGAAGTTAGTGTTCATATATTATTCTTTCTTCTGGAGTGCTGAACGTATTTTAGCTTTACTCCTGTAATGGTATTTATACATGGACATATAAACTGACAGTCAGTGATTCCTAAAGCTGAACAGTAGATGCAGTGAGATCCTGAAAACAGGTTTTTAGTGTGTGTTATCTGACTTGACTACAGCCTCATGGTCTGTGTGACTGCAGTAGTCCTGAAGCTTGAAACTTGTCCCATGTATTACCAAGATCTTGGCTGCCTACGTTTTTGGTCCAGCAGTTGCTTTCACTCTTTTGGAAATCTCTGCAAACAGAAAAGGTGAAACATATTTAAACTGTTCCATACTGTATAGTAAGATTTGTACTCCAGGCTTGAAATAAAGCAGCTAAAGAACCATAAGAATAGAACTTCATATTTCCAGCAATTTATTTTGTGGCTTTTGTTTTGTTTTGTTTATGGTTTTAGGTAGGTTAACCTAACTCATGGGAACAGGGCTGGGAGTCGCTTAGTGGAACCAGKTAACATTTGTCTGGTAGGTCAGAATTGTGGTGACAATTGATAGAGAAGAGTAGAATTAGTGGATTTTGAAATTTCTGCAGTTCTTAAATTTTCTTTGATCCTGCACTAATTATATTTTGATAACAATATTTTCTCTTAAAATATCTACTGCTTAATACTTGAAAATTTAATTTTTTGTAAAGGTATATTCAAGTCTTAGTAAAAATGATGATTTTTTGGCTTCCTGTTTCCATCATATTTTGCAGAATGATACAGTAGTTGTTTGTAACTTGATATTAAAAAAATAGGGTTTATTTACAGGTGTATAATCATGATTTAAAATTAAGTAATGTAATATTGGTGTTATGTGCCATTGTAGTTAACTGCATTTTGTTCTCTTGACAGAAACCATAGTCCATTAATGAGTTTTGGAGCCAGTTTTGTCAGTTTTTTGGTGAGTAAATACAGAGAGTATATATCTTTTCTTTTGTAATTAATCTTTGTGCATGAATGTGTTCACAATGGTGGATACTCTTAATTTATTTATTTTTTAGACTTTTTTTTAGACTTTTTTTTCCAAAGTTTTAGATTAAACATAGCTAGAAAACAAATCATTGTTATATAAAGTTTGTTTGCTCATATGGTTTAAATAGAAAGCAAGGGTTCTGTGATTCAGCTTCTTAAATGTATGAAGTATCTGTTTTCCATTAAAAGAGCCATAAAAACTTTCTTAAATGAGCAGTAGATATGGCATTAAAATAACACTTATAAATACCATTTTCTTAATAGCTGTTAGTATTGAAGACTTTCTCAGCAGTACGACAGGGTGGAGGTTGTTAATCTTAAATCCATTCATGTTGCTGCCTTTTTGAATATATGAGAACTGAGAATATTGACTGATTGAAGAGTCATAACGAAAACATGTTAGTTCTGTTAAGTGCTTTCATAGGAAAAATTAAGATATCTTGCATTACTCTCCCCCCCCCCCCAAAAAAAAAAAATAAATGAGTTGATGTATTGGAAAACATTCAGATCTTGTTTTTATAGGCTGTCCTTATTCTGACTTTGCTGCTTAATCTTATGTTGCATCAGAAATTCGCTATGGTAATACCTTTCTTAAAATCAGAATTTATTATAATATGCCAGAAATTCATATGTTGTAAATTAAATTAATTTGAATTCTTTCTAGTGTCTGTAGGCTATGCAATGTAGAAAGGTATATTGGTTGGGAAACCTCCTGCGGCATACGCTTGCTTTAAGCCAATGGAATGGGGAGGAGGAAGGAAGGAGAGAGACTTGCTCAGGCTTGCTTGTCKGAATTGATGTGCTGAGCCAGTGCAGCATCACAGTGCAGCATCAGTGGATCTTGAACAGCTTCTGCTTAGCCACTTAGCTACTGTTCTAAAGATAGCTGCAGCACTTCATGTGCCTGTGTCATTCAGACCTTTCATTAACTAAAGCAGCAGGAAAAGAAAGTTATTTGTTCTAAAATTCTTTCTAAATGGGTTCAACAGGAGTTGGAGTCTGGTGCATTTTCTTCAAACATACGTAGGAATTCTGCACGCTATTTCTTACAATGCAACAGTTGTTAATTGTTCCTGACTTTGCAGGCCTATTATTTATGCGGATGAATTAAATAAAAGCAGTATCTGCACAGATGCAAATCATGCCTTATGTTCATGAAAGGAAATTTTTTTTAATTTTTGCTTAATGTAATATGACAGCGTATTCAGTTTGACTGCATGTTAATTTTTGTTAAGAGAAGGGAACAGGACTTAGTGAATATGTTCTGATTTCAGTCTTTTGAAATTTTGGAAAGGTGTTCTTAAATCTCTGTTTTTATTTTTTTGTGTAAAAGTATGTGTACTGCTGTGTGTGTATGTATTAAGATGTGTTTAAAAGAAAAGTAGTAGCAGTTTTATTGCCAAACTTGTATGGAAATAGCTTTCCTGTAGCTTTTGTAGCAATAACAGGTTTATGTTTGTTTGTGATTTTTATCATTCAAATCTGTGTTCTATTTTTGGAAGAATGCCATGATGACATTTGAAGAAGAGAAAATGCAGCTGGCATGTGATGACTTAAAGGCTACAGAAAAACTTTGTGAGAGTGAAGAAGCTGGAGTTATTGAAACAATCAAGAATAAAATTAAAAAGAATGTAAGAGCATTATTTGAAAATATGGAGTTGTGTATTGGAAAAAATATTTCGGGAAATCTTTCTGCCCTCTTGGTATTTTGACTAGATGATTTTGGTGTGTGGAAAACAGTTGTGATTAGAAACTAACTCCAGTTGAACATTTTGCTTAAATTTCTTAAGTATAAGATAGATTCAGGCAATTCCTCTTCTAAAGCAGTAGGTTGTTTGATACTGCTAATACTTTTCTTAACACCACAAATTTGTGATCTACTAGAATTATTTCAGGAAACATTTAACCTGGCTAATTAGGGTCATTTTAATTTATATATGCTGTAGTAATGTTCAGAAGTCATGAGACTGAGACCGCATTGTGCTATGTGCCAGGCAATTCCTAGGGAATTTTTCTTCCTATTTTAGAATTTTTGTTCTAAATAATCAACGAAGAATATAGCATGCAAACTGGGAAAYAGTAAAGACAGTAGTGTCATAAAAATGTTGAGTGGCTTTCCCAGTGTGACACTGTAGATCTACAGCAGAAAAAGGAAAAACTGTTTCTCCTTGATATTTAGTTTACTTGATAGAAAGCATTGAACCTGACATACTTAATTGCATGTTCTTAAGAGGCACTATATTTTTCCTGCCACTCACTATGTATCCCTTTTTGTGTTCTTCCTATCTAACACATTAGTTTCATATTTGATGCATGTATTAATAATTGTATAATGTTTAAATGTGTTCTGAGTGTTTGTAAAATCTTCAAAACAAAAAACCCAAAGCTGATCACACATATATAAGGTTTCCCTGCTTATTAAGTAGGAACTTGCTTGAGGTGCTGTCAAAGAACATTCAGCATAACTCAGCATTCTTAAGGGCTAAACTATTTTAATAGCAATACTTCCCCTAGCAGTTAATTTTGGATTTGTTAACTTAGTATCTTTTAAAATAGTATTCTGCATTATTTTTGCAGTCTTTAAGGAATGTGGTTTAAGCATTTTAGAAAGCAATTACAAGGAAAAGTTGTACTAAATAAGGCAGATCTTGCCACGTGTCCTGCTCAGACTTATCAAGTTACAAAAACCTATGGATTTTATATCCTTTTTTTATGTTTTCATACAAATTGTTTGGCCACTTTAGTTAAAAGCAATATTACTTGGAAATTAAAAATACCAACAATCACAATGGAAAAATTACTAATTCAACTGTATTAAATGTTGCACAAAGACAGGATTTCAGTTTGATGTTAAAATAACTTTTTTCCCCTCTGCTCTGTTTGTGTATTTCATACAGGTAGATGGACGAAAATCCACTGTATCCATGACTGATCGACTACAAAGACAAATAATTGTAGCTGACTGTCAAGTCTACTTGGCTGTGCTGTCATTTGTAAAACAGGAATTATCAGGTGTGCTGTGGCTTTAATGTTTGGTTTTTTGCATGATATGCGTGTAAGTAAAGCTTGATAGTAAAGCAGCACAATGATTATTAACATCAGTAAAGATGATTGCTTTGTAATAAAAAACAGTTCCATTTGAAACAAGGGATGGATTTTCCAAGATTCATGTGCTTGCAGAGGTATTGTTCTACCTTTGTGTACACAGAAGTATCATAAGGTGAATTGGATTGCTACAAACTACAGCTTTCCACTTTTTGCATGCCAGTAATCATATTCAGCTGGTTCTTCTTAGGCTGGAATCCTTTGCATGTTCCCATAGAGGCATTGTAGGAGCTGGTACAAAGATGGGTAGCATCTTTATCTTGCAGGCCGCATGAGGTACACAAGAAGTTAAGAACAGCTGAAGCCTGGTGTCTCCTATGCAGGATGTTAGTGGGAACTCGGGGAGATGACAAACTGCCAGCAAAAGTAATTTTAGTGAAGTGTGTTGAAGATGGATGAGCTGAATCAATTCTTATTCTTTGGGCACCTAAATGTGTTCTCGCATGCCAAAGAGGTTAATTGTGATTTGTGGAAAACAAACCTCCTTGTCTCAGCTGCAGAGCTATTTTTTAAGTTTCTTTTGCATTACTGGTTCTCCTGCATAAACTGGAAACATTCCTTCACCGCTGAGTTCATATAAAAAGTAGTCAAGGTCATGTGCTACAGAAGCATGTTCCCAAGTACTCCCCGGAATTAGCAAAGAGCAAGCGATGGCAGTCAGAGCAGATGTCAGTGAAAACCCCGCGGATCAGCTGGAAGGAACCAGGAAAATAATACCCAAATTATCATTAAAATAATGCTAAGATCTTCAGTCAAGGACGTAATGCTTTCTGTGCGATATGCAGACTTGGTTTCTTCTAAGCCAGGACATCAAGAATGTACTTGGTTCTAGTTAACAGAAATTCAGGGAGTGTTTTTGTCTGCTGTGTCAGTGTGTAAGAAGGTAGGGTTTTCTTTTTCTCAGCTCTGRGTTTTCATTCATTTGTTTGTGGGTCCCCCCCCTTCTCTCTAAGCTTTTTTTCATCATTTCAGTATGTATTCTGCAGCCGCATTACAGCATCCAAAGCAGTTACTGAGCGTGGTGTCTGTCCCCTTTTTTCTTGTCTGCTGCTCAGARAACTAAAGTGGTTAGCAGAGTACTGCAGAACATGCAGCATATCTGGGTTTCTCTACTGAGTAAAAACATCCTTAAAATCTTTCGTTAAGATTTTCAAGAGGTTAAACACTGTCTCTGTGACTATTAGTGGCTGCCATTGTGGCACCGTTTTGCTGAACTGCTGGGTCTGTTATTTTAGTTAATTTTTTGACTGTATTGCCTTTCTGATTATGTATAAACATCTTGTTTTTATGATTGCATTTCTGTATAGAAATAGCAACCAGATCATTGAAATGAATGTCATTTCTTCAGAGGCAGATTTTGCTGATAAGTGGATGGGTAGAAAAAATTCTTGTGTTTTTCTTCCTGGGAGAGTTTGGCAAGAAGCATATGACAGTGCACAAGCCACTTGCTTACGTGGCTTTTAATAGCATAGCGGGCTAACACATTTTAGATTTTTTTTTTTCCACCCTCACGGATGCAATAGCAATAGCTTTATAATAAAATTAATAATACAGCAACTTAAAATTATCTTCCAACAGCAATATTGAACTACCCTTTCTTTATGTTTATAAACACTGCTGTCATTGGTCTGATGACGAGTTTCAGAAGTTCATGCTAGGAAATCTCAGCTCAGTGATTGGGCTTGATTGTGAAATTTTTATGTTTGTAAAGTCAGGAATTCATTATTTTAATTCATTATTTTATCTTAGTATGTCAAGTCTATAGGGTTCTGCTTTGTTAGTGTAAAGCCTCAGACTGGGTGGGTTTTCTTTTTTTTGTATCATATGTCTTTTCCATTTGATGCATGCATCAGAGTGCAATAGTTTATCAAAGCTATTAACAGAAACAGTCTGTAGGATAAGTAAAATGTGGGTTTTTCCTTATTATTTCTGTTGTATTGCTCTACATAATTGTATAAGCGTTCATCTTGTGGTGAACCACATAACTTTGTGCAGCCAAAAAGTGATCTAATTGCTGAAAATTTAAGTAACATTAGCTTTATACTAAAGCTGAATCATGGCAGGGGTTTGCATTTTTTATTATAACAGGTAGTTGAGTGCTCTATGTTGAGTTTGGTATTAATTTTTTTAATAGTTTCAGCTCATGTTGGCAGCAAGTTTAACCCTTCTGCCACAACTGAGAATACAAATCTTGCAGTTTTTCTCACTGTGGTTTCTTAAGACTGTCAAAGTGGCTTCATCTCCTCTTCATATAACAAAAATCTAAAAAAGGTTATACTAGTCAACAATGGTAGTCTTTTTAGGAATTCCTTTTTTGCAGTTGGAAGGAGTTTGTCAAAAACATGTCAAGCAGGTATACAGAGTGGTTTGGTATTGATAGCATTTTCGCTTTTTTGACACACACATATTTTCTAATTCTGGCTCCGGTTATGACACTGATCTTTGCAAATTTGGTGATCTGTTTAGAACACTGTTGCTATATCCATGCTTTTTTCCCCTTATTTTTGGTCTTTTTAACTGCTTTATCACTGCAGTTCCTAACTCTCAAGGCTATAGCGCAAAATGCTGTTGTCTGCTTTTTACAATTAATTTGTGCAATTATATTCTGCATTTATTTTCTGTTTACCATTTTCATCCTTGTCCAAAGAGGTGCTATAACCAAGATGGCTACTGCATAAATAGGCAAATTGACATCAGAAGATGAAGCTGTCCATGCTTTTTTTTTTCTTTTTTTACACTCCTGCCATCTTTAATGTACTTTTATACATCTCTTCTGTAAACATAGATCTTGCTTAAACCAACTGAAAATGCTCAAACTCAGATTTTTAAGGAAACTTAGTTACCCAGCTGGCATTTGAAATTGAGGCAGTTAAGCACCTGAACATGTTAAAAATCTGAAATTTATGCATTCATTTATTTTTCTTCTGCCTGTTTTTTTTTTTTAATTGTGAAACACTGTATCCAATATCTTTTTTTTTTTTTTTTTAACTCATACTAACTGTGGAAGATCTTACTGTCTACCCCAAAGGAAAGGGTTTTTTTTTGTTGTTGTTGTTTTTTTAGGTAATTTTTCCCATCGACGTTCTTTTACCAACATTTGGGCTTAAAAGTAAAATTTCTTTTTGCTTCTCTCTGTTTGCCAGGCAGTCATTTCATCCTCACTCTATAGTGGAGTGGAATTCAGCTTTAAGTTGTTTTGGTTTCTCTGTTCCTTTATGACAATCGTATTGCCACGTAGCAGAAGGGAAATACCTTTGTGTTGCATACTTTCTTAAAGTCTGTGGTTGAAAAACACGTAAGCTGGTAATGCCCAATATGACAGAAGTAGCTATTGTTACAAAATCCTTCATGTAATCAGTTAATTTAATGCAAATGAGAGAGCATTCTAGGATTTGTGAAATACTGTGTTACACTTTTGAAACATGTCCTTGACATGTTTTTTTCTTGATCTGTAGCATACATAAAAGGTGGGTGGATCCTCCGAAAAGCCTGGAAAATTTACAATAAGTGCTATATGGACATTAATACGCTTCAGGAATTATATCAGAAGAAAACAACTCAGGAATCCTTGACTTCTGATGCTGCAAATGATAATCATATTGCTGCAGAAGGTGTAACGGAGGATTCGCTAAACAGACTGAAAGGTGCTGTTAGCTTTGGATATGGACTTTTTCATCTTTGCATATCCATGGTGCCCCCAAACCTGCTCAAAATCATCAACCTGCTGGGTTTTCCTGGAGACCGCCTACAGGGGCTTTCTTCACTGATGTATGCAAGTGAAAGTAAGGACATGAAGGCCCCTTTAGCTACGTGAGTAGCTATATTGAAATGCTTTGGTAGATAACTTAGTACTGAAAGTAAGTGAATGGAAAAAGTCAAAACCAAAAAAGTCATGTTGCTTTAAAGAAAACAACAGCAGGTAAAATAAACTTGTAATTAATTGTTTAACATGCCATGGTTTATTAAATTCATCATTTGGTAGTGTATAAGATCTTACTATAACTAGCTATTCAGATATCTTTTGGGTTCATGTGAGAATTGTGCTGTATTCTTTAGTACCTGCTATTGTAATGTCTAGTAATTTATATGCCAGCAGAGTAAATAAAAGCACCCCATGAGGGCTTAATAAATTTACCTATGAGTTATTAAATAGTATACCCTTTCATAGAGGAGAATGTCATGGGAGCCATTGACGTCACTTAGTCATTTATCCTTATTATCATCCAATGATCTTTTCCAGTTTATTTTTAATTTTAGTATCTAAGAATAATGGAGTGTTCCCTTACACAGTCTTTTTGATCTTTTTAGAGGAGCGTTCTTTGTGTACTCTTTTTCCCAAGCCTTCATACTGCATTCTGGTCCTTTTATTGAGTGAAGGGTAAGCCAGACTTAATTTAAACCAATTTATGAAGGCTGTTTATTCTATTCTCCACAAATTAATACTTTTATTATAGATCTACAGTAAATTCTGTCCAGTGCCACTTCTGAAACATTGTCTGCAGAGCTAAGATCTCCTCTCTATGAAGAGAAGAATCAGATTTCTGATTGGTTAAACAGGCTTGAGATTAAATGTTCCTGTTGATTTCCTTCTTTTCCCCTTCTGGAGAAGAGGAATGCCATTATTTTGGGGTGTTCGCTGCTTCAGATGGCCTTGGACATCTTTATGCTCTGCCCTTGTTTGCAGGAGTGATGTAGGTCATGTAGATGTCTGCCATTCTGAACATCAGATGTATTTCTGTTTTACATGGACTTTGTGTGTTGATATTTTTTTTTTTAAATGAACAATTCATTTTTAAAATTTTCCTGCAGGTTTTTCTTTTTTTCTTTTTTAATCCTGTAGACTTTTAAAGACTCAATTTATATGGTGCTTTGATACTGTGAACTTGATTGAACTTTACCTTTGGGTAATGTGCRTTGAATTGTATGCTCAGGTGCAGTTTAGGAATACGTTGATGTATTACAATAATATGTTTGTTTAAAGGCAACTTGTGAAAGAAAAGACAGGTACACTGCTTTGTTCTGCAGGGCCATTTTAAAATTTGCCTGTCTAGAGCGTAGACTTGTTAAACTTCTATTTATGAGCTGTAATCTTTATTCTTCTGTTTCTTGTAGATTAGCTTTGTTGTGGTACCACACAGTTGTTCGTCCCTTCTTTGCTCTTGATGGCAGTGATAACAAGGCAGGATTGAAAGAGGCAAAAGAGATTCTTGCAAAAAAAGAATCTGCTTATCCAAATTCTTCTCTGTTCATGTTCTTCAAGGGGAGGATACAGCGATTAGAGGTACTGCATGTTTTCATCCTTCTGACTGATTTTTTTTTTTTTCTTGGTATTTTATGTTTTGCTGATGTGAACAAACTTTGCAAATTGTGATTAAGGATATAGATATATGGAAATGTAAGTAAGAAGAAAGGATTAACTTCTTCCTAGTTTCAAATTCATGTGCCAAATCATCTCTACCATTACTTGTATCTGAATTAATAACACTATGAAATTCTTTTTCTGCCACTTGATATATTTGCAGCTCTATGCTAAAAGGAAGTGCTTTTGGTCACTTATGAATTTCTTGTGGTATAAATAGCTATTTCAGTTTTGCTTGTCACGCTAAAATCTGAATATTCAATCGGCTGAGTACATAGCATTTATCTACCCCTTTTCATTTTATGCATTGTCCATACAGTTAATGATCTTCAGTAATTTCCTCAAGTAATTGCTTTTGCCTTTAAGAGGTCAAACAGGATGTTTTCTGTTGCTGTAGCGAGCTCTGACCCAAGCAGAATGTGTTCCCTGAAACTCTTCTTGAGTACTGTTGCAGTGTGGTATTCTTCAGTAATTGCAGCAGCTTTGTGGATTTTCTTACTGATTTTTTTTTTTTTTTTGTCTGAGAATCTGTGATAATCTGAGATGGTGATGAGTGCTTCAAACTCAACTTCTAGCTGCTGCTTTTGTCAGATCAGAATATTTCTAGAGCATTTACATTAACAACAACAACAAMAAACAGAATCACAAAAACAGTTTGTTCCAGCTCTTCACCTCAATATCATAATTACAAGCGCTAATCTGTATCTTGATAGTGACACTCATTCCATGGTTGGGTTTGCAGCCAATTCTCGTGAAAACAACCTGATATTTTGGTGGAGATAGCAACAGTAACAAAACAGCAGGGCAGGCTTTCCAAATTATCTTCTGTGGCAGATCAGGTTTTGCTGGCATTTTTTTGTGATTTTATTTATTTATTTATTGGAAGTACTTTAAGGTTCCAGTATGAACAGTCTTTGTTGCAGCGTGTTGATGCAACGATGCATCTAGGGAATTACACTGCCACAAGCAAACTGTCACTATCTGGGAAATGTTGGTCTTTACTCAGTGGGAATATTTTAAAGCCTTTTGCTCAGTCATACATCTGTTCCATTTAGTTGAACATTACAGAAATTCTCATGGAAAAATTCAGGTTCTTTAGGAATAGCTATACATAATGAATGCAAGTGTAGTTGAAAATACCAGTATAAAAATAAAACTATGAAATAAAGAGCTCTGAAAGCCTTGATTTTCGCGTAGTGTCCTCCAGTGTAAACTGTCCCCCTCTAACTTTACATACTGTTTGTTGGGTTTCCCCTTAATTCTGAGCATGGCTCTAAAAGCTTCACAAATTTATAGTGCTGGCTGAGAATAAGAGACTGTCCTTGGATTTCAGAACAGCTCTGTGGGGAAACCCATCTTGGCTCAGGAAGCTTTATAGTTACTTAGTTGGTGGTGTTTTGTTTTGTTTTGTTTTTTTCCTTCTGTTGCTAATGTAAGAACCATAATCTTACACTTCTTGATTTCAGATTTAATAATCCTCTTTATGTAGTTCTTTATCCTGTATGTTTTATGGATTAATTTTCTTTGCCTTTGTATATGGTCAGAGAGAGGCATGAGTGCTGGCAGTTGAGGGAATTATAAAGGTAAATTTGCAAACTGGAGAGTTTAAAAAAAAAAAAAAAAACATAATATTGTATTTGGTGATTCTTGGGCATTTATAATTTCTTCACTTTATTCTCTGAACCCTTATATAGTTAGTAATACATTTATTTTAAGGATTAGCACTAAGTAGAAATTCATATTCCAGGATATTGTCACAGTTCCTGGAGATGTTTGAAACTTTAATTATCAAGGAATGACTCTAAAACATTTACTGTGCCTGATGATTAAGGAAAATTTATGAAGATCTCAAAGCACTTGAGAGACATAGGAGGTTACAGATATGGTTTATAGAAGATAGAATATTCCGCTAATGGCATTGCATATTATTAGGTGTTCAGTATTTCACATGCTGCCCAGGATTTGGTATACTGCATTGTAGAAAAATGATGCAATTGCCGTTGCTCATTGTGTAGAACAACATATCCTACACAAAAGTGACTTATATTTTAACATGTTTATTTTTTCAGTTGTTTAAAAGGTAGAGCATATTCAGAGGAATAAATATTTGAACTTTTTTTCATTTTTCTCGGAAGCATTCCAAATGTAATTTTACTGAATTTCGAAACTTCTTAGCGCAAAGATCAAGTTCTAAGCCTATGTTAAACTTTTTTCTGTAAAATTGGGCTCATAAAATTTATTTTCTGGGAAGTGATGCAGCAGCAGTATTTTTATTAATGAATAGTGGATAGAAGGTGCTGCTACAAAAGTAAATAAGCTGTACATTGCTCAGGCTCCCTGGTAACTTTGAGGGCAAATACACTGCACAGAAAGACAGGTGAGTTATATTCTTCTGTTGTGCCAGTAAGCACCTTAGTCTGATCATCACTTTCTTTTCTAAATGTACAGTGTTTATATTATTATAGCTATGCACTACCTTTGGCAGTTGCACTGTCTTGATGCAACATGTATGATTTATTGTGAGATAGTTCTTTAACAGCTTAAATAGTGGTCCCTGATGAGACAGAGAAGGAAATCAAACAAAATCACTCTAGAGCTCTCTGCCAGACTTAGGAAGAGCTTTTTTGTATGTGGCCTTAAGGATACAAGCTGTAGGTTTTTGCAGGAATTTTAGAATAAATTTGTGCTTGCATAGATGGCAGCTTTGCTTGTTTGTGGGTTTCTTTCACTTAGTTGCTTAGCTGGCAGTGACTGGTTTAAAAATTTTATTTGTTTGCATAAGTAAATTAACTGTTTGCAAGAATGAATATAGAAACACTATAAATGGAACTGTAGGCCATTTTGAGATATATATATATATATATATAAATTAACTAAATGTTGATTTCCATCATCATAAAGGCCTCAAGCTGCAGATGGTTACAGAGAGGTCTTATAAGATCTTGTATTGTCTGTGAAAACTAGAAATGAAGATTAGTTGCTGTCTGTTCAGTTAGCCAAGTATAGGGGGTAATATTTGGCCAAAAGAACAATCATTCTGCTTGTTACAGAACTGATCAGCCTATTTCTAGCCATTGATAACTGATGATTTTTATCAGAATGTTTCTATCTCATATCCCTTTCTACCTCTGTACATGTGTTGCAATATTTATCAATTCTGTACTAATTTTTGTTTAAGTTGGTTGCTGAGAGATGTGTAAAGAGGTGAAATACTTCAAAATAGGGTACCTTTAATGGTTAATTGTATTGATTGTGTAGAAAAATAAAATTATTAACAGATATTAAGACTATTCTGACTTTTAAGTGGTGGAATGACTAATACGAGTAGAAATGAGATTGTTCAAAAACCTACCACACAAAACCAGTGACTTTTGGACATAATAACAAATAGAAGGAATACACCCACTGATTTTTAAGGTTGAGAGCTGAATTGATTAGAAGTTATTGGTTATTATTATTGCATTATAAAACTCCTTGGTATCTTCTCCCCCCCTCCTTTTTTGCCCCTCTATAGTGTTCTGTATTTCTCTTATTTGACTTTTACTGTGTAAGTTGCATATTTTATGRTTTGGTTTTTACTTCTGCATGCTGTGGAATTGATTCTTAGTACCTTGCAAGCAGGTGCTTTGCATTCTTGTAAGGATTTGTTTAAATATAAATCTGAATTTTTTGGTATTAATGATTCTTACTTCCCTTGTTTCTTATAATCTGATTCTTTATTGTATTATGCTTCTTATCATATCATTAATATGGAAAAATGCATTCACTGTAGGAACTCTTAAGATGTGTGTTTGTTGTTGCAAATAAAGGCTTTGTCATAATTTGCCCATACTTCTCTCCAAAAGTGATCAGATCTGGAGAGCTAGGAAGAGGGAAGCTGGCCAAAGGAGTTGCAGTGTGGAGCTGGATATGTAAATGAACATTATCCCTTCCCCTTCAAACTGTTACCTGTRTGGTGTTTTTTAGTTCACTTAAAGCAATCTAGAATCTGAGCTGAATTCTGAGGCTTTTCTCTCAATAGGATGTGCCTCTTCCGTCTAATTAAGCTAGAGGCCGTCATCTGTATGACACTGAAATTATTTTCTTCCTATATAATAATTTTTTAATATCTATTAACAGAAATCAATGTTTTCTTAAAATCTGTTGGAAAATTTGAATTTAAGAAATCTGACCTTTTTTATTTTTTGTCTCCTTTCACCTTTGTTAGTGTCAAATCAATAGTGCCTTGACCTCATTTCATACTGCTCTGGAACTTGCAACAGACCAAAGGGAGATTCAACATGTCTGCTTGTATGAAATAGGTAAATTGGATATCTTTATGCTGTAAATATTTCACTTTTAAGTTTTGGCTAATAACTAATAAACAAGCTAGCTTATTTTAATTAGGATTTAAAAGAAGTTTTGGAATACTGGCTGTTGTCTTAATTGGTTGAATTACTTTAATAATCCTGTCTTCTTGTTTGGGAGAGGGTAGCATTTCACAGTTTCATAATCTTTAAACGATTTTCCACAAATACAAGTTGATGCAAAATCATAGAGAAGACTGTGGAATCGAGGGCAAACTATTCCTCTATACAAGGTTATTTAAAATGAGTGATGAATTAGTCTTTAAATGTCTCTAGTGAAGGAATCTTGTCACAGGTAGGAGAAAAGGGGAGAACGTAGGAGCTCTGTTGTAAATTTCAGCATGCTACAAAATACTTTGTAAAAGGAGTCTTAAGTGTCTGCATCAACTTGTTGTTGATCTGAAATGCATTTATTGTCTTGTGTGGCATCTATAATTAAGCATTTTCCAGTAAATTTAAGCCAGACTTTCAATGTATGTGTGATTGGTTTTGTTTTTATTGTTTTTAACTTTTCAAGCTGTTGGTATAATTGTTAAACTAGCTCCAGCTCTCGTGACAAATTTTATGTTTCAGTAGTGTTTACACCAGACTTGAATTCCTGTGCTTTCTCTCTCATAAGTTAAATTGGTCTCATTTTTAGGCTGGTGCAGCATGATAGAGATGAATTTCAAAGATGCATTTGAATCTTTTGAAAGGCTTAAAAATGAATCCAGGTGGTCCCAATGCTATTATGCTTATTTAACAGCAGGTTAGTAATTTCAATGAGTTGGATAAGTGATAAATACAGTTATGTGTATCACGTTTTGACACTGTTTGTTTTATTTTGGGGAAGTTACTAGTGCACATAGTGCTTCCCATGGTGCTTCCCGCACTGACCCCCAGCTGCATAAGAAGGAAGCAGAAGTTACTTGCATAATTTTATTAATTTATATAACACATGCACGCATGTGTACCCTTTCCCTCTGGGTCTCCATTGCTATGGTTGTTATATGACCTATTGCCAAACTAATTTAACATACTGTAAACAAATCCCTAGACATTGGGTGATATTAGTTTCTTTAATGGATATGAAATAAAATATTGAGGGACTTGCTAATGCTCACAGAGGACACCTGAGAGAGCTGGGATTTGCATGTTTGCCAAGTCCCAGTCCAGCTCTTTTCCAAAGTCACTGTTTTTCCCCTGTAGTATGAAAGCTAGCCTTCATTTTTCCTGTTTATGTCCCAGCACTGTTAACATATATATTTTTTTCTGTGTTATTATAGTGTGTCAAGGAGCCACTGGTGATGTCAGTGGTGCTCAGAATGTCTTCAAGGAAGTGCAGAAGCTTTTCAAAAGAAAAAACAATCAGATTGAACAATTTTCAGTGAAAAAGGTTTGATTTTAGCATAAGCTGAATTGTTTCAGTACAGTAATTACACTTGGTAATTGTGTTGTATTCTCCAGCAGCATTTATTTTTGAGCAAACTGTTTTCTGCTATATTGCTTCTGTAGAATTAGTGGGAAGGATTCAGGTAGAAAAACAATAGTGCCATGTATTTTAAGGAGCCAGCAAAGAATATCACAGAATCACAGAATGGTTGAGGTGGGAAGGGACCTCTGGAGATCATCTAGTCCAACCCCCCTGCTCAAGCAGGGTCACCTACAGCATGTTGCAGAGGATCGCGTCCAGGCGGGTTTTGAATATCTCCAGAGAAGGAGACTCCACAACCTCTCTGGGCAACCTGTKCCAGTGCTCTGTCACCCTCACAGTGAAAAAGTTTTTCCTCATGTTCAGAGGGAACTTCCTGTGCTTCAGTTTGTGCCCGTTGCCTTGTGTCCTGTCGCTGGGCACCACTGAGTATGTGAATAGCTGTTCACTTTTCAACTTAACCTCAGTAGTTCTTACAGATAAAAGTACATGATACTGCAGTTGTTTCAGTAATTTTCCTTCTAGCTTTGCATTTATTACTTACTTTTATCTTGTCTTGTTTTTCAAAGCCTTAATATTTTTGAAAGCTAGGAGTTGTCTAGGAAATAGCTACTGCTGATCTTGCAGATGTTGCTGTGTTAGTATCCGGCCCATATGTGTTTGAGATTGTGAAATAGAATAAAACAAATCCAGTCTGCATACCAAGAAGCTTTAATTTTGATCAATATGTAAACATTTGAATTAATTGAAAGATTTTGCTTTTTAGTCCTGAAAYCTTTAAGCTAAATTACTACTGACTTTATTTTTATAAAAATTTTTGGATGCTTTCCTGAAAATGTTGGAATCACTATTCGTGATATACTGTTTGTGAGTATTATGTTCTTTGTAAAAGATGACAGATCTTCCCCCTTCTCTCTTCTTCCCTACTTTGCAGGCAGATAGATTTAGAAAACAAATGCCAACCAAAGAGCTCTGTGTCTTGGCATCCATTGAAGTATTATACTTATGGAAAGCCCTTCCAAACTGTTCCCTCTCCAACCTACAACATATGAGCCAAGGTATGATATGGTTCATTGATCTTTGTTGCTGTTGTGKTTTTTTTGGTGAGATTTATAATGTTTTCCTTCTGTTGTGCAGACCAGTTGATTGTAGTAGCATGAAAACTTAAACCTATATGCATGCATAAAACAGGTTGAGTAGCAATAGGAAAACTTAWTCTAGTAAGATTTGGCTTAAAGCTTTATTTTACCGTTTTTGGGAGAAGGTGTGGGGGTCTTTTTTTGTTTGCTTTTTTAACTACTTGTTGCATATGGCCATGTTTAAAATAAAACACTATGTGGTAGCCATTATTCAGAGTCACTAAAGAAACTTGACTCATTTAAACCTAGCTACAAAATAACAATAAAACTAATAATTGATTTATGTATGTCATTTTTCTTTTAAAAAAACCCTTAGCTTTCAAGGTCATTTATGATATGGTGAGGTTTTTTTGATCTTGGTTGCTTTGACTGTCTTAATGGTGAAAGGGATAGTTGGGACCTGCCTCTTTCTCAATCTCCAGAATCTTTGGATGATATCTGTCAAATGAAGTTTATGGTTGCAGTATGTTTATCACAAGGTTTTTACTACCCCTRTCTCCAGGGAAGAGTCTTGTTTGCAGTCTGCAAACACAGTTTCGACTTATTCCCTGCTGCTTTAGAAAGTAAACCAAAAAATATATCTGCCACTGAAATACTTCATTACTCRTGTTGTTATGAAATTCTGGGGATCGTACATGCTGTTAAGCTAGAAAAGTGCCTTGTCTTGAAGTCTGGCATCAAGACTAACTGTGGGTTTTTGTTTTTTTTAATTAAAGGCAATTTGTTCGTTTAACTTGTGTGATGGCAGTGGGTTACATTCAGATCCCTGGTTTTCTAGTCCTGAAAGATAGTGGTGAAGGCTTTAAAATTAGATTTACTTTGATTATAAATAGATTTCAGGATGCATTTTGTATGTCTCTCTCTTGGCTTCAGAACAATCAGCTTTTAGGGGTAGCAAAGAGTATGTACTTCTATCCCACACACTCAGAAACAGTGTAGATCTTTCTTACAAGCTTCCAGCTGGTGGTGCACATCTTAATGGGAAATAGTTAACAATATTGATGATTAAAATTCAGAAGTGTATCTCCTGTAAGGCGTTACACTCGGACGGAAGCGTCTACATCAGTGATACTAGGTTGAAGATTTTCTGCACARTGAGAATATTATTGCAGCTCATAAGACGTATCTCAAGAATGATGAGATTATAGCAGATTTTTTTTTTTATTTACTTCCTCTYTTCTTGAACAATTGGGATATACTTTGCTGAGGGTTTTTTTTTTTAAACTTTTCCTCTGGACTAGAAGATAATTGAAAAATAAAGCTTTGATTTGCAGGAATTAATGTCTTTAAGTAAAATGYCAAGTAACTTGAGACTTGTAATAAAAGTGAAAGAGTTGACAGCATTATGTAACATCCAAATACTTAATGCAGCCAACTTTCAGTTATTCATAGGTGGTTTATTTGGGTTGTGGATTAACCCTGTCGTGAATGTAGAACCTGTTTGAATCTGGCAGGATTTATTAGATGAGGCAGAGCGTGAAGTTGAAGCAGCTGTACTGCTCCCAGGCGTAGCAGTTCAGCTCCTTTTGAAGGGATGAGAAACGATGCAGACTGGGGTCTCTCTGGAAAGATGGTGCAGACAAGTGCAAATGGCTCCTCATGGAACCAGCCTTGATCCAACAGAGCTGTTGTGAGCTGGAGCCAAAAACCATGACCAAGCCGGAGCCTGATTCAGCAGGAGCTGGTTGTTACGTGCATCGTGATTGAGCTCTTTCCAAACACGGAGCACCACTCAGCTGAGGCACAGTCTGTCCTAGATTGTGGACCATCTAAGGTCTGGCAAATAAGCCCTGTCCTCTTGTCAGAATTGGGAAGTGTGATGTCAAAATAGCCTAGTCTGGGGTTTTAGCTCCAATGCAGATTTTTGTATCTGTCGTTTGGCTTCAGTTCAGAACAAATCAGCTTTATGCCTAAATTACTTGTGGGGTTTTTGTACTGGACACCTTATAATTTAGACTGTTTATTTTTCTTCCACTATCTGGGACAGCCCAGTCACCTATAACACCCAAGAGAAGTGATTGTTTCTTACCTTTACCCTCTGTTGGATTTTTCAAAGACTGGTAATGTCTTCTCTTCTTGTGAGAAGGACACACCAACTGCCTTTGACTTCAGGGGGCCCATTCATTCCTGCTTAGGAATTCTTCTCATGAGTGGCAGCTTGCTTGATGGGATTCCTACAAAATGCATTGTATTTAAAAGAAACCAAATTATTTTGTTGTGTATAATGTCACTAACTTTCATAGGATCTCTTCTTTCCAATTAAATTTTAGTCATCAGACTAAAAGTCATCATAGACCGTACTTCTTGTCTAAGGAGGAATTTCAATCCATCTTGTTTTTTGGAATCTTTTCATTAAGCTTGTCAAGATGTTGATGATTCATCTGCTATCGGTTTGAGGAATTTGCTTCTTGGTGCCATACACAAATGCTTGGGAAATTTTCAAGATGCTGTTCAGGTAAGTTGCTAAATGATAATTTTCACCATGAATCCTATTTTATGAGCTATTCTGTAAATATTGTTAAAAGTGTTAAGTAAACCATTAGTTTTCAGTGCTATTAATCATTCTGTTGTGCAAATTCCAACATGTCATGTGCTCTTCAAATCTTCCAAGTTAGCATAGCTTCATTAGATTTTCTGTGTTGTAAAAATAAATGGCTGATGTTGAACAAACACCRCAGCTAAAGTGGCTTGTAAGAGTTATGGGGAAGCTGGGAAGGAAAATGGAGAARTTCTTGAGCTCTGCTAGATTTTGTTGCCCAAGAAGGAAAACTGATCTTTTTAAAAATAATTTGGAGATTTGCCTTTTGCAGGCATAGGTTGGCTGCTCCTGCTCCAGAGCTAGTAAGACACTGAGAGGTTTGATTATTAGCATATATCAAAGAATAATTTTGCCACTACTCCAGACTTTGATCTGTAGGCGCAAGGTGTTTTTTTTTTTTTTTTTTTTTTTTTTTTTTTTTTTTTAATGGAATTCACATAGACAAGAAGGGAGTTAATGCTGATTTAAAATCTTTTTATCTGGTTTTCTCAAATGTATTTTAAATAATCCAGGTTACTTCATCTCTGAAAAAAATGTTAGATATAGCAAGGAACTCTAACATCAATCTAAAGTTTAAAAAACTCTTGAAACAATCAGTATGTTGCTTGGTAAAAATCCAAACAATCTAATTTTGCCTTGATATGGTATTGTTAGTGAGAACCTCTGGGTCATTGCTTAAAGATTCTCTATCATTGGAAACTTAATGTATTCACATTTTAGCTTTGGGCTAATTTGTAGTGCTTGATGTTGAAAGATGCTTCTGGATTTTTAAGTGATCAAACAGTCCATTTTAATGAGTTACTGTAATTTTTTTTTTTTTACAGTTT
The DNA here is from genome assembly GCF_003343035.1 of Apteryx rowi. Lineage (NCBI taxonomy): Eukaryota > Metazoa > Chordata > Aves > Apterygiformes > Apterygidae > Apteryx > Apteryx rowi. The sequence goes on from NW_020447741.1 coordinate 1,839,249, forward strand.
TTTCAGCGAGCTGCTAAAGATGAACTGTGCCGTCAAAACAACTTATACATTCAGCCATATGCTTGCTATGAACTTGGCTGTCTTCTGTTAGACAATCCAGAGGTAATACTGTAATGAATTTTAAACTCTTAAAGTTGGGATGGGGATTTCCTATGTCACTTTACAAACAATAAAACATTGTTTATAGGTGATAGTGTTTGTTAAACTTTAAAAATGTGTTTTACAGCTGCTCTAAAGATAAACTCTACTTTTTTGCTTTCAGTAAACCAAGAAATGCATTTAAGGTAGCAGCATCTTATTCTTCAGTGTCAAGAGCTTCTATGAGAACACTGAGTTTAATGTATCTCTTAGTAACACTGAAATGTCTTGCTTTGTTGTTGTTGTCATCTTTTTTCTTCTTTTCTTCCTTCTTCCTACAAATTGTAGCCTGCTGACACTCTTCTGGGCATCTTCAGTTGTTACGTTCCTGAGCATTAGTGGTATCTTTCTCTAGCAGTAAGATAAATWTAATGTTTCCAGACTTTCTCTACTTTATATTGTTCAGTTGCTTATGGACAGCAAGCATCAAAACAAGAATTTTAATGAGCGTAGCACCGTGTCGTTTTGATTATTATTCAGTATTTTTTTCCCCAAAAAGTACCATAAATATTTCACTTTTCTTTCATTATGTAGTGCAACTCTGATCATGCCATGATATGCAGTTTTTCTAATGTCCCTTGTAGAAACAGTGAGTATAAATGCTGGGGTATGGAAATACTTCCCTTACCCCTCCAAGATCCAGGCCCCCCGCACCCCCCTTCACTTGCCCCATGTGTTCCTGCTGTTAACGGGCAGCAGAGGCATGGTAAGAACGCCTTGAGTAGGTAGGGAGTTGTCGCCTGTGGGTAGTATTGAGTGTGGTGAATGTCTAGCATCCTCTTCTTGCACGCTTGAATTTCCTGTTGGATACCGTTCACGTTCAAAGATTACGTGTCGTTAACTTTTCTTCTCCATGTAGAAGTTGATGATTTCCTAAAATAGCTCCGTGTTTTCAGGATCAGACTTACAGTTGGAACAATATGGTATTTGTCAAAAATCTTTTTCCTTTGGGAATATTTATACCCACTCCTGGGGCAAGTATCTTGCTAATATCCAGCCTCAGAGGATCTTGGGATCCTAGCTCTACTGAGGGCAGGCATGCCATTGTACTGTTTCTTTGCAGCRGATATTTAAGGAAAGTGATTCAATCATCCAAATTCCCCCAAAGTTGCATGTGCTTTGCATTTTGACTTTCTCTGTGATGTATAGAGAGTTTTTGTTGCTCAGGATGATGAGGGAAAATAACCATCTGACTTTTAGGCTGTCCAAATGGCTTGGTTGATGCATATGTTTGGTTGTTATGAACTTTGCCCCTACTCTGCCTTTTGGGGAACTCAAACTAGCTTGAACTATGGCAGCTTTTTGCTATTCTTTTCACCATTTCCCTTCTCAAATATGTAAGGCTGCTACTTGGAGTTCATGCTGTTTTACATAGTGCTTCCTGAATCACATTGTGAGTTTGGGGAAGTGGTTACAGAGTAATGACTTTTTTTCTTTCTTTTTTTTTTTTTTAAACCTGTGCACCACTGTATGTAGTTGATAAAGTAGTTGGGCAGACAGGATCTCCTGTTCTTAAGATTCTGTCTTCAGTTGTTTTTAATCTTGTCTGAGCTGAACCTTTCCCTTTAAATGGGAAGGAAACTATTTCAATAGAAATTGCTATCATGACACGGGACAAAGCTAGAGAAAATGCTTTTAAAAAAAAAATGGTTCTTTTTTGAAAGCCTTGATGCTGTGTGACTTAGAGCAAGGCCTTGAAACCTGGTAGGAGGGTCTGAGGCCAGTGATGCTCCTGCTGCTTTTTTTGATAATGTTCATGTTTGAATTTGATTATGTTATGTTAAGTGTCTCTGAAAACTATTCTGTTTACAGTAGTTGGGACTGCCGCTAAATACAAGAGTGGAGGTTGGTAGTGAAATCTGAAGATTCTCATAATTTGGGAAYGGTTCTTCTCTCTCCCTTGCCACACAGTAACACACTTCATGTTGTGTATTCAGGGGAATAGTGAAGAAGCCGTTGATTGTAGCTGCTATTCAGAAACTGTGGTAGCACTTCGTATGTGAACTAAAAGGAGGAAACGCTCCCTCTCGTGGCACTTGGGCACTGAGGAAGTAGAAGCTGCTTGACTTGAATAAAGTGTGGTGGCGTGAGGAGAACAAGAGCTAGGTTTAGAGGCATGTGGATGGTGTGGCATTGTGCGTGTGTTTTCTTTTCCTTTTTTTGTGGATGATCCAGTTTACTAGCTGAGATATCATGCAAGTCATTTTTGAGAGCTGTACAGTGATTAAAAAGAGAAGGATATAGGAGTTTATAAATCACATTTACCAAAGTGGCTGAGCATATTAAAGACACTGAGCAAAAGATACAGATGCAAATATGCATGTTAGCATAAAAAGCACACTTGTATTAAATTTACAATATTTTAAAGTGACACATAATTATATGTTTGATCTAACATATCGACTGATATCTTTTATTTTTAACTTTGTTCTCATGAATTTCTTTAAGATTTTAATATGGTTATGTCAAGAATAAGTTTACCTGATACAGACTTTTTTTTGTAGATGTTTTATACACTGTGAATGTAATGTAACTAATGCAAATACATAAATTCATACTCGGATATAACTGAATAAGAAAACTTCATTTTTTTTCTATGTCTTTTATCAGGTAGTTGAAGAAACTATTTATAAGATTTAAAATTAAAAAAAGGTACTATTTAATAAGAAATAAAATGTGAGCTTTTCAGTGATAAATATTAATCTGCAAATATATATAACTTAAGAGTTTGAAACTGAGACTTCTGAAACAACTTTTAATGCTTAAAAATAGCTCTTGTTTTGCAAGTTTTGTAAATGTCCTTAAACTCCAGTTAAGAAACAGAACTCACTCTTTTGATCAATTAGTCATTTACTTGTAACCTTGTTTGTATTTCTGTGCATTGTTGTAGCTCGCTTTTGTCACTAGCAACTTCCATGTCAAGCTATAATTTCTCCTTTTCTGTAGAAGTCTCAGCAATATGTAATGAACCTCATTTCATTAGTATTTCTAGCCTTCTAATGTGAGAGATTTTAGTGTACTTAATACCTTGTTTTCAAGATAGAGGTGCTACTTCAGACTGACCAGGTCATATACTTAAGAAATTTCTGTAACATTTGTGATGTGTTTTTAATGCAGTGTTTCTCTCTTTGTAGACTGTGCCAAGAGGCAAAACCTTACTTCTCCAAGCTAAGGTAAAAGCTAAGATGCTTCCAACTATATCTTTGGGAGAGAAAGACATTTCAGAGGTGTTTAACTCTGGTTTTAATAGTGTTGGTGTCTGTCATACGTAGTCTATAACATTACTGATTGTGTATTGAGGTGGGAGTCAGTGATAGTGGTGTGCATGCATTTTTGTAGGTGAGGCATAGTACTGAGCCCATACTAGTAAACCTCTGCTGAGCTGTTAGAACCTTGCCAAGTCTTTCAAAACTAAAACTTGGCTGCAAACTACAGTTCTCCACTTCATGTGTGTTACCACTGGTCCTTGCCTTGGGCAGGCTGGAATTTTCTAGAGCTTTTGGACTTGCATAACTTTCCAAATATTGTTCAGCTAAATGGGATCTGAACAGCGTGTTGGAAATAGAGAAATCCCTAGTTAGTGAAGAGAGCAAAAAAATTTTCTAAAAATTCTGTTGCTTTGGGTAATATAGGGATGTTAATAGCAATATGCATTCTCCAGTTCACTTCTCTTCTGTCTGTTTTGTAGATTCATGACTTCACTAGTAAAATTGTCCTCACATCCTAAGATGAAGGAGGCTAATAGTTGTATGCTTTTTTTGTATTTCAGGAAGAATTTACTGGCTATGATTTTGAGAACAGATTGCATGTCCGCATACATGCAGCCTTAGCTTCTCTAAGGGAAGTTGTTCCACAGTGATGGACAGGAAGTCTTGTTATCCTTTCCCACAGTTTCTGCACTTTAAGATAAAGCAGAGGATTAAGCTGTTGGGAAGACCAGCTTTTCTTCTGAAAACCATTTGTGCCAGAGACACTTTGCTAGTGTGTTCAGAGTTGTTATGGCTTAGTAAAATATCACAATTTTAATTAAAAATAAATCAACCAGGATGAGGGTTAAGTGACCTTGTGTTTTTAACTCTTCAGTTACTATTTTGTTTAAACAAAGCCAAACACAATTACTTGTAACTCTGCAGGTGAGTCTAAATAAGCACACGTGATTTACTTCAACAATATTGGCAGGTATTGTTTTTTTTACTTTTAAAATACATCTAAAATATGCTAAGGGGAACAGTCTTCTGTTTTGATTAGAATAATATGATATAAGTCAGTGGTGTAAATGTTGACACTGGAAATGGGCAGAACACTTTTTCTTTGAGAATTAGCCAATATGGTGGGCACAAGAGAAGGAAAACTGTTCAGCTACAAAAAGTAGATATTATGAAATTTTAGGAGGTTATTTCAGCAACTTCACAATGATGTGTGAATTTCAGACCTCACTTTCCTTCCAATTCTTCATCCTCCCCTCCCCACCCAACTCATGTTTGTGATATAAATTATGTCAATATTTAGGATCTCTGCTTCTGGTACGTTCCAGCCAAATACTTATTTTGTTTGACACGCAGTTACTGTGTGAGCAGTTCTTATTTCTGCTCTTAATATTCTGAATAGTGCATTAAATTACATAGGCCAGATATTATAATTGAACTTGCTTTCGATTCAGGCTGCTGAATCTTCATGGCAGTGACTTTTAAAGGTATTAAAAAACCAAAACCCTATTTTGATAGTCATACCAACAGTACAATATCTTAAGTCTCTAAAAGGTATTCCAAACCCGTAGTGTTAAGATACTGAAATACCTCGGACAGCTTAAATCTTTATCATGACCATATTAAGTTTAATACTTGGCCATACGTGTGCTTGTGTAGTTTTGTTTACTTTTGTCTGTAACAGGCATCTCCTTACCTTGTATATTCAGTTAATATTATTTTCTAGGAAAGTAAATATTTTTTTAAAGAAACTTATGAATGGAAATCTGGCCAGAAAGTTAGTTGAATTATGTTACTTTGCAAAGCTAAGAAAACTGGATTTCCTTGGAAATAGTTATTGAAAAGCCTTATCTTTACTTTGGTCAGGTTGCCTTAAACAGTTCCTTAGCTTAAACTGTTTTTCTTTTCTTACCTTTTTGCAGAATATATTGCCAAAGTTTTAGACCTTGCCCGCACCTAACCTTCATTGATTTGCTTTTGAGGTTGCATCTAAAGCAAGACTGATATGGAGGAGGAAAGTTGTATCCTATGTGGTAGGCCAATGGAAAAGGTTGACACACTTTTATTTCCTTCTAGAAATACACAATTCCTGCTATGAAAGGCATTCCTAGAGCGGTTAAACGCTTCTTCTGCAGTCTGTGAAGGAGGGGAGCAATTAACTCTTAAAAATAAATAAATAAATAAAAATCTATAATCTAGGTATGTTACAGATAGTAAGCTGATTTCTCATTCAACTTTATCAGTAATGCTGAGTCACAAATGAGTGTTCAATCTTATTTGAAGTGGCCCATCCAAATGAAGTACTGAATAGGGAACAATATACTGTATATATATAGTGACTACTTAGAATCCTGATCATAATTTTAGAAATGGACGTGAAAGCTTATTTTGTCCTGTCTAATTTTTATATTTTGCGATCAGAGACATAGTCCAGTCTGGGTAAATAGCTAGGAACAGGTACTGACAAAATTTTTTAAATACACTGCTTAAATGTAATGTGAGACTAGGCTGTTCAGGACACACAGCACCTGCATGCAATTTGTGTTGGGATGTCTAGGGTCTACATACTTGGAGGTAGTTAGCAAGCTGTAGTAAACTTACTAAATGGCCTGTTCTCACCAGGCCTGCAATGGTATGGAAAGACACTATGTATTCATACAACAGTTTAACTCTGTGCAAGTTGCAGCTTTTCTGTGGGTTTAGAGAATCATCGCTGAAATGGAACTATCTGTTTCTGTATCTTTTCCCCTCATAGGAGAGTCTCCTAATTCGTAAATGTTAAAGTTATTTTTTATGTTAGATTGTGCCTGTGATGAGAAAAATTTCGACTGTATTTTGTGTAAATGGATTTTTTTTTTATACTTTGGAGCTCGGAGGCATGGTCTAATAGCAATAATGGAATATGCATCTTGCTAGTTTAATATATTAAGACTATCTTTACTGGGTCAGGTATTTTTGTTGATGTTGATGAAGTTTTTATCTCAATATGACTCATTTCAGATAAATAACTAGAATTTTTAGATGTCACAATGTGGCATATTTATTGTGATGTACTGTAAATGTTGTTAATTTACAGAACTTGCACTTTTATATTTCTGAGTAAAATTAAAAGAAATGTGGACATGAGTTTTGTTCCCTTGTTCCTCAAATTTGCCTTTAATTGGTGGCCTCCTGAACAAGACGATCCTAAGGATAGGGAAAACTTCTGGGGTGTCAAGTGACTCTGTAACAAAGTTTTCTAGTCAGCAATTACCTCAGCCTTTGTTCTTCCAGCATAATTATAGTCTCCTGGTTTAGAAAGTGAGTTACATGTGTCATGTTGAGATCAACTGTAGAATGAACAAGATTTAACATATGTTCTTAAGACATCAAATTTTCTTGTTTCTCATTTTAAAAAAAGAAAAACAAAAAATRTGCTCTCTGTATTCATACACCTTTTAAAATGTTTCTGATTTACTTGAAAGCAAGCACTTTAGTTTCTCCTATCGCTGACTTTGGATGCTTGTTTCATATTCTAGTTATGCTTTATTCTTAAATAAAATTCCCCAAATCTTATATTGAATTTTTTTTCAATTTACAACAATCTGATCCTTTTTTCAACAATTGATCATTGTTTAAAAATTGCTCTGTAACTGTTTGAAATTTGAATGGGGGAAAGTGTTATATTGGTAAAGCTATACATGGTGTTGTGAGGATGTTAATAAAACCTATCAATGGAGCGAAAAGAGGGCAGTCTGTAAAAGACACTCAAATTCTCTTTCCACTCGTGATTGTAGGGTATTCTTATTAACAGTGGTAGCAATCACTTGCATGAAAAAATTAAGTGATCACAAAAAAGTATCATTAAAGCTAATGTTAAGAATTAAATTTATGTTTAGCTGTCTTTTAAGGCCATTGGGCAGCCAGTGATGTCGGACCAGCACGCCTGCGCATAGATCAGCAGGCACTCTAGAGGCTCTCTAGAACGTAAGGGAGCTCCTCTGAACTTTAACAATAAGGAGTTAGGTACAGATATATTGCCCCTAATTCTTCAACCTGAAGTAATTGTGCAACAGAACATTTTACATAAATTTGAAGTTCTAAAATAAAAGGCAGATGGGGAATTGTTACCCTGCTAATTGCAGTTTGAGAAGAGGCTTATACCATACTGTTGCTTTCTAATGCCTTGAGTGAGCTAGAAAATGCTTCAAAAACTACTTTTCTGTATCAACATCTCTTAATGTTCTTTTCTGTAAGTCAGCCATTCAAAATAAAATGGGAATTCTCTCTACCAGTAAGCAAGTCCTGATTCGGGTGCATTGTGACCAAAGAACAATTAAAAATACAGTAAAGCTTAAATAGTCTTTACAGAGATTCAGAAAGCGTAAGAATTTGCTCTCATTACACTGAATTATCCCTATCTGTATATGAGACTCTTAATTTATGCCAAAGCAAATTCTTGTATGAAATTAGCCAGTATACAAGATGCACTGGAAAAAAAGGCCAAATTTTGTCACTGTATTGCAAATTTGTATTCTCTCTGAACTTTATAACTTGTGCAATGGTGCTATTATTAGTAGATGGCAAAAAGTGATTTTTCTCAGACACTTGTATACTTGAGATTGTCTCCCTTGATTGAATTATACTTAAATCTCTCATTGTTCAGCATCCCTTCCACCTCTGTAGTTTGTTGCTGGCATTGCATACGTCTCCAGAGTGCTTGCAGAGGTGACCATGTACCAGCAGACGGAGTGAAGAAGGTCATTCTGTGTTGGAGACCTACACCTGAAAGGATCCAGTCCCTCTTCTGTTCTAAACCTGGAGCTGTCTAGCTTTGGTTTTCAGACACTGCATCTTCTTGGGGTCTTTTTTTGTTTTTGTTTTCTGCTATATTAAATGCTCTGTTCCTTGTCATGTCTCTGCGTAGCCATTATAAAGAATGTTCAGGTCACCTCTTAATGTTCTTTCGCACAAACAATATAAACAAGACATTAAAGAAGGTTGGCATGAGGCAGGCTTTCCAGAGTTAGATAATGAATGGTTTCTATTTTTCACCATCTTTTTTTCATCTAAGCTTGGACCCCAAAAAATCTATACCTCAGTATAGCTTACCAGTGTAGGGGGCATTACAACTGCATATTGCCTTCATACTTCTGCTCAGAGCCTCTTTGCTTATTTACCCAAGACTTGCACAACCTATTTTAGCCACTCTATCACACTGCGAGTTCACGTTCAGTTGGCTTATTACCCCTAGTTTTTTTCAGTTGTTGCTTTTTCCAAAATGCTATTTATCTTGTGATGTGGCTTCATTCAAGATGATGTTCCATTGTACCATTTTATCAAGTGATCTACATAGCTCTGCAGAACTGAACTGTCCTTGGTGTTTTCCAGTTGTTTGGCAGGCTGTGCTTACCTATATGTCCAGAAAAACTTCCAGATGAAGAGGTTAAAGGAAGAGCTCCTTTGAGTTGAACGTTCAAGAGAGAGAGAGATTGTCAGACTTGGTTATGTAAACCATTTAAACAGCAAACACCTGCTAGTGTTTCATTAAGAGCAATATGTTTGTTGTATTGAAGAAAAGATAATTGCACTCCTGGGATATATACTTGTCCCCACAGGCATCACTTATCGCAAAGATGGGAACTAGGGGGAAAACAGAGACATGTACAGGGGCACCTTAAGTAAAAACAGTGTTTTGCAGCCTTGGTAGGAAAAGCCAGAAAGCGGAAAAACTCCTACTTAGGATTCAATTAAAGTTACTGGGAGGAAGAAATAGGTGATGCTTCAGCCTGTTCTCTTACCCCTTTGGCTCGAGCTAACCAGTGTGATTCATTTACCTCTTAAAAATTCTCTTTAGTGAAGAGTTTGTCACATTAAATCCATTTGATTACTATTGTGCATCTGCTTAGTATAACGAAAACTGATCCTTTTTGGGGGCAGAATTGCATGGCTGATTTGCTGAAATTCTGTTAAGGGATCGCTATCTTGTAAGGTTTCAGCATTGTCTGGAAGCTGCTATTTCTGCAGATGGGGCAAAGGAGGTAGGACAAGGTGCTTATCTTCTGAGGCAAACTGCTCTAAGGCCGACAGCCTCCTCAGTTTGGGGACGAAGTGGTGATATGTTTTTAGTAGACCAACTGATACAATTGTCATAGTGGTCTGACAGTTTCCTCTAGGTGGCTTCCAAAAATGGCATTCAAGTTCCAGGGTAGTGAGTAAATTTAGGCAATCTTTTTCCTCTTTACTGTATGCTGCACTTGAATTTCAGACAGACAGGCTTCTATGTGAGGGGCTGAAGCCTTTTAAAATCCTTAAGGAGGTTTATGCTTATGTTCAGTAGGCTCTAATAAATTTTCCTGTTTTTTATGACATCTGTGTTGAAGTTTTTGAAGCTTTTGCTGCATAGAACTTTGCAGACCTAGAATTTTGAAAGCTTTCAAAAGAGGCAAGTTCACAAGGTATCTTCTGATCTGTCTGTATTCCTGGATGGTTTCAAGGTGACCACGTGACTATCATTGCATACAGGTATGTTTAATGCATTTATTAAGTCCTGTTGCTTCAATATGCTCCCAGACAGAAATCCAGACTTGAGCTTGCTCTCCTATGATACATTTTCTAACCCTCGTGTATATTCTCAAAGTATGTCATATCCTTCTGTACAAAAGTTATTCTTCCTAATTTTGTAAGTCATAGCATATTCTTATTTAACTTTGTTCTTTTTATAGCATGGTTTCTATTGTTACCGTCTGAGACTGAAGAGCTATTTTGAGAGGTTTTCTTAACAAGAAAATAATTTTCTAGGATTCTTTCTGAGAAGAAACATGTCTTGGTGAGTTTACCATTTACATACTCTCCAGTGAACTAACTTTCCAGTCCTGTGATATTCTGTTTAACTTTAAATAAACTGTTAGGAATATAATGTTACTTATCTTATTAAAGGAAGAGGTTGTAGATGGCCTAGATGTTTTAATAGTCATGACAGTTGCGTCTTAGATCTTCAGTGCTACAGGAATTCTTCTCAGGTTTTTGTACAAATACAGACCAGCGAGAATGCAACAGCATGAAGGTAATTAGTAGTTTTCCAGCTTTCATGAAGAATATTCTGTTGTGTGGATGTGTTTTGTGCAACAGATCTTACCCACAGGGATCTCCTGTGATTGCCTGCCCCAAGCCTTCAGGATCAAGCCTTCAGGATCAGGATGCGAACAGACGCAGCAGTTGGCGCAGCAATTCGCGCAGAAGGGCACACGAAGGTACCTTCGTTTCTGTTCCCTGTRGTGTACKCTTCCTCARGTATGGTTGTGACACGCCGCAGAGCATGTTCCCCAGTGGCTGTTGGAGTTGCTGTGTCAGAGGCTGCGACCCAGACAGACCCTCTGACAGTAGATGCAGCTCTACAGGTCTCAGGCTGCAGGGAGTGCTTGGGGCCTCTCCGGGAGGCCTGGGCTGGCAGCCAGCTCTCCTGCAGGAGGTGCGCTGCTGTTGACGAGCTGTGTCGTCAGGTAAGGGAGTTACRGGAGGAGGTCAGTAGGCTGCGCAGCATCCGGGAAGYGGAGCAAGAGATAGACAGGGTATTTTCGGARACTGTRCAGCTTCGGGAGTCCCAGCCCCCYGCAGCAGTGGAGTTGCCGGAGGGCTCTGTKCCGTGTGAAACGGTACATCATAACACCGTAGAAGAAGGCTAGAAACTGGTCACTGCTCGTGGGAGGAGAAAGGCTCCTACTCCTCCCGAAGACTTGCAGCTGAAGAACAGATTTAGCRCCCTCCAGGATGAGGAGGAGATGGGCATGGCTGCAAGGGAAGTACCTGGGACAACAGACCCTGYGCCCTGCCGGAACGCCYGGAAGAAGCGGCGGGTGATTGTTGTGGGGGACTCCCTGCTGCAGGGGACGGAGGCAYCTATCTGCYGACCTGACCTCATGTCTAGGGAGGTTTGTGGCCTGCCAGGGGCTCGCATGAGAGACATCATAGAAAGACTGCCAAGGCTTGTCCACTTGTCAGACTATTACCCACTGCTGCTCTTCCAGGTGGGYGCTAATGACACCAAGGGCAAACTGGAGACCATCAAGCAGGATTTCAGAGCTCTGGGGATGGTGGTCAAGGGCCTGGGAGCCCAGGTCATCTTCTCCTCAATCCTGCCAGTGAGGGGGATGGATGAGAGGAGGAGGAGACGGACTTTCCAAGTTAATGACTGGCTGCACCGCTGGTGTTGGCAACAGGGTTTTGGTTTCTGCGACCATGGGACCCTGTYTGAAGATCGACAGCTGCTGGAGAGAGATGGGATCCACCTCACTAAGTGGGGCACGCGTGTCTTTGCCAACAGGCTGGCCAGCCTGGTAAGGAGGGCTTTAAACTAGGAAAGACAGGGGAAGGGGAGAGTTATAGTGCCAGGGTAGTTGGCAAAAGACGGCTCAAGTCGGGATGCCTCCAGCAGGTGAAGGCAGCCAGGGAAGTGCGCATGGGATGTGGCTATGGAGGATCCTCTTG
>NW_020447742.1:0-474 GCF_003343035.1 Apteryx rowi
CCCAGCAGCACCCGGTACGTCTCCTCTGGGGCGAGCTGCAGCGAATGGTCCCTGGAAAGCCCCAGACTGCAGGGCAAACCACAGGGGTGGGCAGGAGGCTCCGGTGGTCTCCGGTCCAAGCCCTGCCCAGAGCCGGGTGGGCTGAGCCCCCACCGGGCTGCTCGGCGCAGGGCACCGGGGCTCTGCCCAGGCGGCTCGCGAGAGCCTCCGAGCAGGGGTCCCACTGCCGCTCCGGGCCCTGCTGGCTGCGGGACGGATACCCCGTCCGAACCGCTCATCCGAGCGCCAGCCACCGCGACGAGCCCGGCCTGGCTGCTCCACCACCGCCTCGTGGGTGCAGGGACCCAGCGGGACGTGCCGGTGGGCATGTGCCGGGCTCGATCCAGGGAGGCCACGGCTTTCCAGGGCTGCACGGGGGGGGGAGGGGTCCTGGGACGGTTGCTCCCGGAGGCTCCGTCGCCGGCTCCCTCCCCA
>NW_020447742.1:2768-4004 GCF_003343035.1 Apteryx rowi
TGCGGGGCCATGCAACACTGGCACCCGGCACTGCAGGGCCATGCAAGTCTTGCATCTGGCACTGCAGGGCCATGCAACACTGGCACCCGGCACTGTGGGTACATGCAAGTCTTGCACCCGGCACTGCAGGGCCATGCAAGACTCGCACGCGGCACTGCAGGGCCATGCAAGACTCGCACGCGGCACTGCAGGGCCATGCAAGACTGGCAGCCGGTGCTGCAGGGCAGTGTGGGGCTTGCACCCAGTGCTGCAGGGCCACATGAGACTTGCACCTGGTGCTGCAGTGCCACATGAAGCTGGCATCCAGCACTGCAGTGCCACATGAGACTTGCACTTAGCACTGCAGCGCTGTGCAAGACTCGCACCCAGCACTGCAGGGCAGTGTGAGTCTTGCACCCAGCGCTGCAGTGCCACATGAGACTGGCACTCAGCGCTGCAGGGCTGTGCAAGACTCGCACCCAGTACTGCAGCGCCGTGCAAGACTTGCACTTAGCACTGCAGGGCCGTGCAAGACCCGCACCCAGCACTGCAGCACCGTGCAAGACTTGCACCCAGCACTGCAGGGCTGTGCAAGACCCGCACCCAGCACTGCAGCACCGTGCAACACTCGCATCCAGCACTGCAGGGCCATGCAAGACTCGCACCCAGCACTGCAGCGCCGTGCAAGACCTACACCCGGCGCTGTGCGACCACGCGGGACCCAGACGCGGAGCCAAACCGGAGCCCGCGGAAGGGGGCTCAGAGCTGCCTGGGGCCGGGAGGCGCAAGGGCCACATCCTGCCTCCCTCCTTTGCCAGAAGGTGATGCTCAGCCAGCCGGTGCCCGGCCGGGCCCGAAGCCGCCCCGCGGCCAAAACGCCCCTTGAGAAAAACGCCCGCGGGGCGCCAGCTCGCCCCGCGCCGGCCCCAGCACCCGCGCCTCGGGGCTTCACGCACAGTTAAACGGGGCCTTCAACCCCTCTTAGCACCAGCGCGACGGCGAGACGGGGGGGGCCCCGGGGCCGCCCCCCGCCTGCCGCCGCCTCCTTGGGTCCTAGCACCTCTCCGAGGGCCCCCGCGAGCCGCCGGCGAGGCTCGCTGCGAATTAGCCAGCACCCCGCAGCGAGCGGCCGCCGGCTCGGCGGGAGCGCGGGCGCCGGGCCGGCACCATTCACAGTTACGGGAAGAGACGGCGGCAGGGGGGCCGGAGACCCTCTCCGAGCCTCCCCCGCGCCTTAGCACCAGTCCCTGCGGCTTC
>NW_020447742.1:4329-7914 GCF_003343035.1 Apteryx rowi
GGTCCCCGCTGCACTGCCGGCGCCTCTTGCACGCTGCGACCGGGCACCGCTCGCTCCCGCCGCGGCATCGCCCGAGCCAGAGCACCGCGGGACCCGCAGGGCACAGCCCGGCCTCGCGCCCACGGGTGGCACAGCCCCACGGGGTGCCGGGCGCCCTGCAAAGCGGCACAACCCCACAGGGCGCTGGGCACCCTGCAAAGCGGTGCAACCCCGCGGGGTGCTGAACGCCTCGCAAAGTGGTGCAACCCCGCAGGGCGCCGGGTGCCCTGCAAAGAGGTGCAACCCCACGAGGTGCTGGGTGCCCTGCAAAGAGGTGCAACCCTGCGGGGCACCAAGCGCCCTGTGAAGCGGTGCAACCCCGTGAGGCACCGAATGCCCTGCAAAGCGGTGCAACCCCACGGGGCGCCAGGCGCCCTGCRAAGTGGTGCAACCCYGCGGGGTGTCAGGCGCCCTGTGAAGTGGTGCAACCCYGCGGGGTGYCGGGTGCCCCGCAAAGCCTGCSGCAGGTCCCCACTCTTGCAGCACCCGCTGTCACCGCAGGAGCAGGCAGGGGCCCCTGGCCCATGCACTGGGGTGCCATGTCTGTGGAAAAGGGGGGGGCCGGGACGGCCGCCGGTGCAGGGCACCGAGGGCGGCAGGGCCCGAGCAAACGGTGATGGGAGAGGATTGCTTAGTCCGCTTTGAAAGCACGCTCAGAAAGGAGGAAAACGGCTCCCCGAACAGCCCYGTGCAGCAAAAGAAGTCAAATCCGAGAGCAGACGGCGGGGAGCCGGCGAGCTGCCGGGGGAGCCCTGGGCAYGGCCACCAAGGGCCGCAGCAGCACGGGGCACGCGGCCCCCCCGGCACCAGCACCGTCCCTGCCCACCCAGAGCCTGGCACGGCCCCGTTGCCGTCACCACCGACCGACCAGCCCGAGATGTAGCACCAGCGCCCGAGATGTAGCACCAGGGCCCGACGGCCCGCAACGCGCCTACCGTCCCCTCCTAGCCGCTCTCGGCCACCGCCGGCGACACCGGCCCTTGTGCCGGCACCACTCTCCGCATCCCGCCCTGCCTGCGTCCCTGCCTGCGTCCCTGCCGGACTCGGCACCGCCGCAGCCCCCCGGCTTGTGGCCCCAGCCTGGTTTTTGCAGCACCCTGTGCTGGGGGACCTGGTCCCGCGCCGCCCCGGCAGGCAGCACCTGCAGGCAGCAGCAGGCAGGCGTGGGAGGGAGCAGCCCGCTCACCCCGCGGCGGAGAGGGGCATCTGCACCGGCACCAGCCTCACCGCTCCGGCACCAGCCTCAACGCACCAGCATCAGCGTCACCGCGCCAGCGCCAGCCTCTCCATGCTGGCATCAACCTCACCGTGCACCCCACGGCAGAGATGGGCGTCTGCACCAGCACCAGCCTCAACCATGCCAGCGCCAGCCTCACCGTGCCGGCATCAACCTCACCGTGCACCCTGCGGCAGAGACAGGCGTCTGCACCAGCACCAGCCTCTCCATGGCAGCATCAGCCTCACCGTGCCGGCACCAGCCTCTGCCCCGGCACCAGCCTCACCGCGCACCCCGTGGTGCAGACAGGCATCTGCATCGGCACCAGCCTCACCATGCACCCCATGGTGCAGACAGGCATCTGCATCAGCACCAACCTTGCAATGCTGGCACCAGCCTCACCGCGCACCCCGTGGTGCAGACGGGCACCCGCGCCAGCACCAACCTCGCTGCACCAGCACCAGCCTCACCGTGCACCCCGCGGTGCAGACGGGCACCCGCGCCAGCACCAACCTCGCCGTGCCGGCACCAACCTCGCTGCACCGGCACCGGCCTCACCACGCGCCCCATGGTGCAGATGGACACCTGCACCAGCACCAACCTCGCCGTGCCGGCACCAGCCTCACCATGCACCCCGCGGCAGAGACGGACACCCGCGCCAGCACCGGCCTCTCCGCGCGCCCGGGGAGGAGCGGGAGCGCGGCTCCGGCCCTGGGGAGGGGAGGGGGGGACGGGGACGCCCCGGGGCCGGCGCCCCGGGGCCACGTACGCAGAACAGCACCAGTACGTTTGTGTGTCGTCGGTTCTCCCGCGAGGGCCCGGCCGGCGGCGGGGAGGGGAGGGCAGGACGGGCGGCCGCTGCCCGGAGCCGCCGAGGGAGGCGCGTTCCTTTTGGGACAGAAAAAGGTTATTGCATGACTCGGGATGGAGACGGCTTCCCGCCCCGTCCCTGCGCCGCGCCGTGCCGCGCGGGGGGCCGGGACCCCCGGCTTTTCTGCCACCCCCTTCACACTGGGCTCCCTCCCGCACAGCTCCGGAAAGGCCTGGCACGTAAGGCAACATGGAAGCTGATGTCTCGACTCACCCCGCTGTTTATAAGCACCATTATGAAGTCAGGTTGTACAGTAGTAACAGTACCTTTTATATATATATATATCTATATCTCATATCTATCATATATATATAAACTGTAAACAAGAGGTAACAGCGGCTTCTAGGATCTGCTTTCTTCAAGGTTTCCTGTGTGGTAGGCACCCAAAATACTGTAGAAAACGTGTGGTGTGTGGTGTGTGTGTGTTCTTGGCTTCCCTGCTAGCTGGGTTTGCTCCATATCACCAGTGAATGGTGCTGGTGGAAAAAAGAGTGAGGCTCAGTCGCTGGGCGTCGCGGAGCTGGCCGAGCGCCTCCCTGCTTTGTGCTAACCGAGCTCGCCGGACCCGAGGCGAAACGCAAGCTCAGAGCGACAGGTCGACGGGGCGGGCGGTCTCCTTCGCCTCCGCCTCTCTAGGCTTGGGTTTCCCGCTGCCGTTTGCCCTCCTCCGGGAGCGGAGCTGGCGAAAGCCTCTCCTCTCGCTCGCTGCTCCGAGAAGCAGAAACCAAACTAACAGAAAAACCCAGCCAGAAAAGAGCGGAAAATTAAAAGGTTTTAAACACCCCCCTCCCAAAAAAAAATGGTTTTGGTTTTTGTGGTTTTTGTTTTTTTTGTGTGTTTTTTTGTTTTTGTTTTTTTTCTTTTTTTTAAATAGGCTAAAAGCTGAACATTGGAAATTCAGGAGAGGACACCGAACCCTTTCGCTCGGGGAGACGTGTGCCGGATTCCTGTCAGGCTGTGAAATCCTGTCTCTCTTCTGGGTGCTGATTCTTCTCTCATTCCGTGTTTTCACTTCTCGTGGATGGTTTTCGTTTCTGACTCGCTCCGTGTCACCAGTTCCTGTGCGTGTCTCTTAAACGCAGGCAAAGTATTCCTTCAGCGGAGCGAAGAGGTGGCGGATCACCGGCACGCTCCAGGATCTGCCGAGCAGTCTCTGCCGGGCCAGGCGGCTCATGTTGGACACGTCCGTGTAATGGACCGGGAAGCCGAAGACCCTGCGGGGAAACGGGGGCAGAGGAAGAGGAGGGTGAGCCGGGTCCCCCCCCCCGCTGCGGGCGCCGGATCCCGCGGCGCGGCGCATCCCGCCGGCAGTACCTCTCCATCTCCGTGCACCACAGGATGTCTTCCTTCTCGTTCATGAAGACRGGGAAATGCTGGTCTTTGCCCTGCTTGATGGAGTTGGAGCGAGTGGTGATAGTCCGCACTTTGCTGAACTGCAAGAGGCGCACGGTCGTCACGA
>NW_020447742.1:8097-16247 GCF_003343035.1 Apteryx rowi
GGCACCCCCGCACCCCCCGCCTGCGCGCGCGGGCTGACCTTCGCTATCCTGCCGTGTTCCAGGCACTCCTGGAGTTCGAGCTTATCGTTGACTGTGGAGGCGAGCGGCCTGCGAGGAAGAAGAGGGACGGCGGTGGGCGTGCGGCACCAGCACCGGCACCGGCACGGCCGGGGAGGAACTCGGCCCACGATCCCGGGCTGCGGTGCACCAGCAAGGGCAGCACCGGTGCCCCATTTCGGGAGCCGTCGCTCCATGCTCGTTGCTCCGGGGCACCGCGCTCCCGACAGCCGCTGCTCCCGCACGGGGAGATGGGGCACGGAAAGGGCTGCAGCGAGCTGCACCCGAGCCCGGGGGAGCCCCCAGGTGCCTGGTCCCGCTCGGCAGCCTTGGAGCCTCCCTTGCTGCCGGCAATGCCGGCAGCTGCCCCGTGCATCGCCCCTGCGCTGGCTGAGCCCTCACTCCCGGCGCCGCGTTGGGCGAACGAGCAAGTGAGCGCGTGTGCAAGCGCGCGAACGGCGGGGACCCGGGCTTCTCTCACCGACCTGTTCATACCGGGAAGGTTCCCCCAGAAGTACCGTGCCCTGTGCGCTGCAGACACTTCTTTGGCATCAATCATAACGGGGTTGGACTGCAAGCGAAAGAGAGCGGCGGGGAGTCACCGGGGCCTGGCCACCCGGCCGGCGCGGCATCCCGAGGGATGCTCCGGGGGGCTTTGATGCTCGTGTCCGGCATCAAGGGGCACAGGGGGACGGGGCCGGAGCGGGGCAGCGACCCCCCCGGCGAGGTGCCTCCGGGACGGACCCCGCGGCTTCGGGGCGCCGGCGGCAGCCGGAGCACGGCACTCACCTCGAGGAAGCGCGAGATGTCCCTCTTGTCGCTCACCCCCATGGCCACCACGTTCTCGAAGAGCCAGAAGAAGGGCCGGTCGTCGCCCTCCTTGGGCCGGGCTTCGTGCAGGAGGCGGTAAAACTCGAAGAAGAGCCGCCCGGTGCCCTCTGCGCGGGAGAGAGCGCGGCGGGGGGCCGCGGTCAGCGCCGGGAGCCGGTGCCGGTCCGCGAGCCGCGGCGGCGTGCCTGGCCGGCGGACACCTACCGTACAGCCCCTTCCTGGCCGGGTTGACGATGGAGAGGTCGTTGCAGGGGCTTCCTCCGATCACCAGGTCGAAGGGGCCCCACTCCTGTATCTGCAAGAGAAGGAGCCCCACGGGGTGAGCCGGGGCGCCGGGTGCCGCCTGCTTCCCTCCCCGGAGGGGCACGGCGGGGAGGGGGCGTGGGGCGGGGGGGGGATGGAGGCGGGTGCCCGCCTTCCGGTCGATGCAACACGGGGGCAACGGTCCCGTCTTGCAGGAGAGACGCCGGAGCGAGGTCCTGGGCTGAGCAGGGGTGGGGTGGACTCGAGGGGCGAGGGGCAGGCGGGATTGGGACGTCCCTCCGTCCCCACGTCCCCGGGGGGCGCGGGGAGGGGGGCAGCCGCAGGGGGAGGGCCGGCCGGCAGGACGTACGTGTTTCTGGGTGACATTTCGGACGTCCCCGACGTACATGATCTTGCCCTGGTGCCTCACCATGCCCACGGTGATGGAGTCCTCGCACACCTCGGAGGCGATGTAGCGGTCCACCTGGATGCCCAGGTCCTTCAGCACCAGCAGGCCTGCCGGGGAGCGGCGCGGGGGGGGTCAGCACGGCGTGGAGGGGGGGGACGCCCGCTTCCCGGTCCCCGTCCCGTCCCRTCCCGCGCCCTCCCTGCCTGCGGCGTCGCTTGGAGCCCGCCAGCCCGGCGCCGTCCACCTCCCCTTCCCTGAGCACCTGCCGGCCGCTTTTCCAAGGGGGCTTCCCCGGTGCAGCCGCGAGGGGACGGGTCCCTGGGAGCAGGCGGCCTGGAGACGGCACGGCCCCGGGTCTGGCCTGGATGCGCTGGGTGCAGCCAGCACCGAGCGCCCTGATGGGTGCAGGGACCCCCCCCCCTCCGTCCCCGCACCCATTTCTGCCACCCCGTCTCCACCGCGCAGCCCGAACCGCTGCCATCCCGGCCCGAATCCGCCCTTATCCCGCTSTCCGCATCCCGGCTCCTCCGCGAGCAGCCGGTGGGACGGGACCTAACCCGGCACCGCGGCGCCCCAGCTCCCCCCCCCCCGCAGCCACCCACCYGTGGCGATGCCGTCGAAGAGCGAGAGCACTCGGATGGGTTTCCTCTTCTCGGCCGGCACCGGCGGATAAACCTTTGGTGGGTCCTGCGGGCGAGACGGCGGGGCGTGAAGGCGGACGGAGGGAGGCAGGGAGGGAAGGGGGCGGCGCGGGGCCGGGCGGCGCGCGGGGGGGGGACAGGGGCGCCGGGGCGCACTCACGAATTCTTGGTCGTGGTTGTTGGCGAAGAACATCTGGAGGCGGGAGGGCCAGTCCTCCCGCCGCCGCAGCAGCCCGTAGATGCCCTTATGGCCGCACATGTAGCAGTTCCAAGGGTCCTCCTTGATGGCTGCCTGGGCCGCCCCGGGGCCCACCAGCAGGTCCACGCACTCCACGCAGAAGCACCTGCGGGACGGGACGGGATGGGATGGGATGGGACATGCATCGGCCATGGGCCCGGGCTCCATCCCCGGTGGGGACAACGCGGCATCTCCCACCGGCAGGGATGGATGGGGAGCCGCTGGCGGAGGTGGCACCGTGGTGGTGGAGATGGTCCCCCCAGCCAAGCCCCGCTGCCCCGTCCCCCAGCCCCGGATGCGGCCGCGACGTTGATTTGATGGGAGCCGCTTCCCCCTCCCTGCTATCCCGACGCCCTAAYGGGCACCAACGGACCCCGCTGCAGCCCCCCGACCCCTTGGCGAGACCCACCAGGACCCGCAGCATCCGCGGCACTGCCCAAACCCCCCCAGCCCCACGCCGAGACCTGCAACGCCAGCCCCATGCAAGGACCCGCACCCCGGCGGGGACCCGCGGCAGCGCCGACCTGCAGCAATTGTTGTTGCCGCACATGAGCACCTCGCGGCCACCGCAGCAGATCGTGCAGTAGGACTGGTAGCCGTCGTCGTCGTACTGGTACGCGCACTCCAAGAAACAGTTCTGGAGGGGAGGGGAAGCAGCGGCGTGAGCGGGGGGGCGGCGACGCTTCCCGCGGGCCCCTGCGAGCCCGGGCAGCCCTGGGCAGCCCCCTCCGTTACCTTGCAGTTTTGGCACATTCCTCCGATAAATAGAGGGTGTTCCAGGGTCACGTTGAGGCTCCCGCAGGAGATGCAGATATCTGGGTGGCAGCAGGGGAGGAAAGTTACCTTGGAGGCTCTGCAAACAACCCCCTGCCGCCCTCCTGCTCCGCACCCCCAAAACGAGACGGGGCCGCTCACGGCCAGCGGGAGCTCAGCGCCGCGGGCGGCCTCTCCGCCGGCACCGCTCCGCGCTCACCTTCGATGTTCCTGCACTTCTGCCGGACCTCGTAGACGAGCCGTTCTGGGGAGGGAGAGCAGCGGTCAGGACCCCGGGGTGCACCCGTGCGCGGGGGCGTCCCCCCGCCCCCCCCCCCCGGGGAGGACGGGTACCTCGTGTGCGCTCGTCGATGATCTCCTTGACCTTGGGCTTCTCCGTTGTGCTTTTCCTGGGTTTTTTGGCGGGCGGGGGTGGGGCGTAGGCGGCCGCCTCCGGCTCTACCCACATCTCCGTGTAAACTTCTTTGTAGGGGTTGCGCTCCTCTGCAAGACACCAGCGGGGCGGCTGAGCCTCCGGCGGCGACTTTGGGGCCCAGGCGCCTCCCACGCGGCTGCCGCGCGCGCGCCCCGGGGGCCCGGGGCCGGTTTGCAACGCTTGGCACGGACGGAAAGGTCAGGGATTACGGATGCAGCCCCCGCCGGAGGCTCAGGCGGGCGCCCCGGCGTCTCCGCCCGGGCAGATGTTGGTCGGTCTCCAARGTCATCACGGAGCAGGTCCCCATCCGGCCGGGGACGGAGCTCCGCGCGGGGTTTCGGGGGCTGGCGCCTTGCCGCCCGGGCTGTTTTGCAGGACCAGAGCCGTGCACAGCTCTGGGAGGCTGCAGGGGGACGCGGGCGGCTCTGCCCCCACCGAGCGCGGGGACCGTGTCCACCCACCCCCCCGGCCGCTCACCTTCGGGGGGCTCCAGGCCTTTGGGGCCRGACGGCTGGAAGCCCCCCAGCGCCCACTCGATCATCTGCTTGTTCTGGATCTCCACCACCTTGGAGGTGTCCGTCTCGTCGTTCTCGGGGCAGGCGGGGAAGATCTTCCCCGCTCTGCTGCTCGCCACCTGCAAAGGCCACCACATCCCGGGCCGTCACCGTCGTCACCATCATCATCATCGTCACCGCCACGGCACGGACGCCCTTGGTGGGGGCCGAGCATGCACAGCCCCCCCACGGACGGACGGACGGACGGACGGACGGCGGCTCTCACCTGCAGCACCTCGTAGATGGCTTTGCGGTACATGGGCTGCTTGTTGTAGGTGGCCTGGTGGAAGGCGCTGGAGAAGGAGCTGAGCGGCAGGAGCTTCTCCACGCAGACCTGCGGCACGGGGCGGCCCTGAGAYGCCGGCCCCGGGCAGGGGGACCGCGGCGCCCGCAGCGGACCGCGTCCCCGCTCCCCTTCGCCGAGGGGGACGGAGGAAGGGAAAGGGGGCAGACGGAGGCAGGAGAGGGCGAGGAGGGGAGACCGCGTGCTCGGAGGCTGTTGCGGGCAGCCACGGGGCAACGGCGTTGTCCGCACCYGGAGGTGCCACTTACCACCGAGAACTTGCCGTCCCCGAACCACATGACCCAGCGCGTGCCCTCGGCCGCCCGGCTCCGGCCGGTCATCCACCAGGAGACGATGCGTCCGGGCCACCAGGAGAAGCCGCGCAGCTTGCCCCACACCAGCTCGCCTATGCCAAAGCCTCGGCCGTCCTGCGCSAGGAGACGGAGGCAGCGTGAGAGGCCGGGCGACGCCGGGGCGTGCTGCGGGAGCAGGGCGAGGGCACGGGGGACCCGCGGAGCCCGGCGGGAGCAGCAGGCAAGCAGGGGCTGTGGCACCGGGGTTAGCGACGTCTGCACCCGCGGAAACCATCTCCTGCATCCCCGGGCGGGCTGCAGGTGCGGGTAGATCCCAAGGTGGGAACGCAGCAYGGGCTGCCCGGCATGCGCACACAACTCATGCTTTACCGGCACGTCGCAGCTCACTTCCAGGAAAGCCCTGGGGCCGCGGGGGACGATGCACGGAAGCGCGGGCTGCAAGGCCACCTCTCCGGCTTGCACYGGCAGAGCGACGGCCAAGGCACGCACGAGGGTGGAGCAGGAGTTCGTCCTGCCGGCGGCGAGGGGCGGCTGCGGCGCCTCGGCGCAGCTCCGCGAATCCCGACTCGCTCACCTCGTACTCGGGCTCGTCGTCGGCCGACTTGGACGTGCTCTTGTCCACGGCGTCGGCCACCACTGGCTCAGGCGTGGTGGCCACGTTGGGCGAGGCGGGGTCCGTGGGCTGCTGCGAGGCCGGCGGGCTGGCCTCCTCCTCCTTCTGGGGCTCGGCCCGCGGCGTCTCCTCCACCACGTTCATCACGGCGATGACCTTGGCCTTCTTCTCAGCCTGCCGGGAGGAGACGGGGTTTTAGAGGTCGGGGCGCTGCTGGCACGGCTGACCCACGGCGGCTCCCCGCCTCGGGGCCGACAGCCCGCCCCACGGCCGGGCACCTTGGGTAACCCCGGGGAGCACCGCGCTCCTCTTCCTCCCCGAGCAGGGGATGCTCAGAGGGACCAGGGGCCCCGGCAGCACTGCTGGACCCCGTCCGCAGCCCCCTGCGCACCCAGCAAGGAGCTCTGAGCGACCGTCCTGCCCGCTCCAGCCTTGGACACCCTCCTCCTCGGGGCGAAGGCTCCCCGTGGAGCGGGACGTGCGCCTCTGTCCCGACTCTGCCGCCCTCCCCGGCCCCCAAGGAGACCCGAGATGCAGCTCGGGGCTGGAGGGGCTCACGCGGGCCAGGGTGGGGGCTGCGCTCAGCAGCACGACCCGGACCCTCGCATGGGCTCGGCGGCCCCGGCAGGACCCCAGGCTGTGGGGCAGGCTCCTACCAGGCCCCCCTGCAGCAGCGACGCGTGAGCTGCCCCAGTAGCACCCCAGCAACAGCCACGGCCACCCTGTCCCAGCCCCTCGGGCAGTGCGGCCTGGGGCAGGTCGCCCTCGCTTGGTGCCTCAGTTTCCCCATTGCAGTCGTGGAGGGAGGGGATGCCGTGGGCAGCGTTGCAGAGCACGCAGGGCTCACGCTGGGCCAGTGGGCAACCGTACAAAGCGAGACTGAGCCTGGCCAAGGGTGGCTGCTCCCACCACCCTCCCTTCCTGCCAGAGCTGCCAGCACATGTGACCTGACCTCCCCGGGAAGGGCACGGACGGGCAGGGGGGTTGCAAAGCTGCAGCCGGCGCCAGGGAAGGGCCCGTGGAGCCGGGGGGGCAGGCRGACGGCACGCGGTGGCCTGGAGACACGTCTAGGGCTGCAGGGAGCAGTCTGGGGCCGGGGGGTCCCGGGCGCTCCGGCTCCGCGGCAGGGGCATGGGAAGCAGAGGCTGCAGCACGCCGCCGAGCCCCCGGCGCAGGCGTCAGCCCCGTCCCGCGGCCCTTGCAGGGGCTGCGCATGGACGAAGGGCTCGGTGGCGCGGGGACGAGCTCCAGGGGGGGGGAACAGGCCGCTCCGCACCGCTCTGCTCTGGCGGACGCTGCACGTGGCTCCCTGCCTGGCTGCGCCTGAGTGCTGCGTCCCCAAAACCACCAGCCTCCTGCCCCATCCATCACGTGCCGCCCGCCCCGGCGGGGCTTACGGCGCTCTGCAGAGGCACCCCAATTGCTCCCAGCCCCGGGGGGGGATCAGCCCCCAAGGGCCAGGACAGATGAGCCAGCATCCGGAGAGCCGGGGCGCAAGGGCAGCCGGCCGCCCTGCCGAGCCCCAGGACAAGGGCATGGAGCAGGACAGGAGCCAGCCCCGGGAAGGCATCTCCGGCCCTGGAGCAACCCGGCGGCACCGGGGGCAGGAAGGGCGCACGGGAGCCGCAGCGCAAGAGCCTCCTCTGCTGCTGCCCTGCTGCYCGGGGCTCTCGCGCCCGCCCCCCTCCTCCGTGCACCGGGACGGCCCCCTCCTCGGCGTCCCCCCCCCCCCCGCCCCCCCCCCCCCCGCCCCCGGGCGGGCCCCCCCCCGGGGCCCCCCCCCCCCCCCGCATGGCCCCGTGTCCCCAGCCCGAGCTGCTTCCCTCCGTGCAGCCTAGGTTGCACACTCGCACGCCTGCTGCTCTTTGCACAACCCGGGCAGCGGGGGTGCGGGGTCCCGCAGGAGGGCTGCTCCGAGCTCGCACGGCCCCAGTCCGGCGCGGCAGCCAGCCCCAGTGCCACCAGGCCAGCTCTCCCCGCCGGTCCCAGTGCCACCAGTGCGGCCTCCCCGTCGGTCCCACCACCCGCTCTTCCCTCCTGGTTTGGCCCCCCCCGGCTCAGCTTGTTGAGAGCAAACACCCGGCCGCTGCCCCCGCCGTGGGCTCCCCCCCGCCCCATCGGAGAGCTGCAGCGTCGCCCGAGCGAGCCCCCTCCACGGCACCCGCTCCCCGGGATGCACCCCCGTCCCGCACGGAGAGTCACGACGCTGCCCGGGAGCCCCCACCCGGCACAGCACCCCGCCAAGAAACCCTTCCCCGCACCGGGGAGCGGCCGCCCCCGAGACAGTGCCCCAATTCCAGGGTCCCCGTGTCCCCTCCCGTGCAGCGCCACAGCTCCAGGGCCGCGGGGTCCCCTCCTGTGGGGCCCCCGGTGTCCCCTCCCGTGCAGCGCCTGCACCCGGGGTCCCCTCCTGCACATCCACAGCACCCGGGTGGCCCCGATGCACCCGGTGTCCCCTCGTGCACAGCACCCGGGTGGCCTCGGGGCACCCGGTGTTTCCCTGCCCGGGGACCCTGCTGTCCCCAGCCACCGCCGGTGTCCTGGCCCCAGCAGCCGGGCACCAAGCGGGACCCGCTGGGGAGACCCCGRGCCGGGCCGGGCCGGGGATCAAGAGTGCGGGGCAGAGCCGGTCGCGCCGAATGAAGTTGCACCGGGCCGGAGCTGCGCCCCTGGGCCGAGCCGTGTGGGCTCCCCCGCGGGGGGCCGGGCCGAGCCGAGCCGAGCCGGGCCATACCCGGGCCGGACCGGGCCCCTGTGCCGGGCCGTGCCGGGCCTGGC
>NW_020447742.1:18491-22347 GCF_003343035.1 Apteryx rowi
GGCACTGAACTGGTCTGGGTCCAGCTGAGCCGGTTCAGCCCATCTGTGCACACCGGCACTGAACTGGTCTGGGTCCAGCTGACCTGGTTCAGCCTGTCTGCGCACACTGGCACTGGACCAGTCTGGGCCCAGCTGACCTGATTCAGCCCATCTGCGCACACAGGTCACCGACGCCGTGGCCCCGCACGCCCCGGGGAGCCCTGCTCACCCTGACCGACACGCGGCAGCATGCGGTCCAGCCAGCAGCTCCTCCAGCAGCTCCGAGGGGCCATCTCCGCTGGCCGAAGGCAGAGTCCAGCAGCTGGAGACAGTGGCCTTTTGGCCTGGCACAGCTGGATCTGGGAGGCAACATCTGCCCACAGGCTGCACACCCAGCTGAGCGGCACCGATCCCGCTTGCCTCCTCCTGGAAAAGTCGCTGTGGACTCACCACCAGGGCCTGGGGCACCCGGTCCCCGCCAGCACCCCTCAGCCGGTGCAGGAGGAGGGGGAAGACCTTACGCTCATCTTGGCACCAGGACCAGCCCCGACAGGGAATGTGCCCTGTGCCCCAAGAGCTCTCAGGAAGCTGCAGGCTCTTGACAGCCCTGGGGCACATCGACAGGCCCCCTTGGCCAGCCAGAGCCCAGAAGGACCCTGGAAAAACGTGCATGGAGACACCGGTCTAGGATGGTTGCAGGCAGCCCACCAAGACAAGACATGACCCTCCCAGTTCACAACGCTGCTCACCACAAGCCGTGAGCACCGAGCCCTGAGCAAAGTCACAGCCGACTCCTCGGACAGGGGGTGGAGAGAGGACACCAGACACCCAAGACTGGGGGTGCTGGGGGGGGTCCCTGTCCCATGACTCAGCTCTGCTGGGGTGGGAGGGAGGCAGGGGTGCTGGCCCTCGTCACCGGCCAGCCCTGGAGGGGAGCTGCAGCAAGATGAGAAGAATGACCCAAAATACGTCCCTCTCACAGCCAGCTGTGCCAAAGCACTTCCCCCCAAGAGCCAGATATCCCATACACGTCCTCCAAGAGCCAGATATCCCATACACGTCCTCCAAGAGCCAGATATCCCATGTACGTCCTCCAAGAGCCAGATATCCTATGTACATCCCCCAAGAGCCAGATATCCCATGTACGTCCCCCCAAGAGCAAGATATCCCATACATGTCCTCCAAGAGCCAGATATCCCATGTACGTCCCCCCAAGAGTAAGATATCCCATGTACGTCCCACAAGAGTCAGATATCCTATGTACATCCCCCAAGAGCCAGATATCCCATGCACGTCCCCCAAGAGCCAGGTATCCCATGTACATTCCCCAAGAGCCAGATATCCCATGTACGTCCTCCAAGAGCCAGATATCCAGTACACGTTCCCCCAAGAGCCAGATATCCCATGTACATCCCCCAAGAGTCAGATATCCAGTACACGTTCCCCCAAGAGCCAGATATCCCATGTACGTCCCCACAAGAGCCAGATATCCCACGTACATCCCCCAAGAGCCAGCTATCCAATACACGTCCCCCTAACAGGCAGGCGCCCCAATGCACGTCCCCCTAGCAGTCATATACCCCGCATACGTCCCCACAACAGTCGGCTGCCCTGGTACATGTCCCCCCTGGCGCAGAGGCAGGGCCTGGGCTCCGGGCTGCAGAGCTGGGGCTCTGCAGAGCTCATGGCCCCCGGGAGCAGGACGGACAAGGGCTGGGTGCCTGGGGCTCCCTCGGCATCGCTCCAGCTCCTTGCCTAGGGGACTGAGCCCCTCGGCAGCCCAGAGCCCGGCTTGCCCGCCCCGCCGTGTGCTGGCTTGCGCGGTAGCTGCACTGGACCAGCGGGGGAAGGAAGAAATCCCCTTCCCCATGGACCAGGGATAAACACGGGTCCACGGGTCCTTCAACAGGCCGGAAATCCTCCCTGAAGGGAAGCCAGGAGAGAGACCAGTACATCATTAACGCATCGATCAGCAGCGGCCATGGGGACAACCAGGAGCAAAGTCAAACCCCACCTCGCAGCGAGCGCGCAACCAGCCTGAGCTCTTCTGCCGAGCCCACAACGCAGCATCTGCTCATCGAACCTGGGTCCTGCACGGGGGAGCGCTGGGGGGGAGCGCCTCACTTGGACCTACAGGCGCTGGACTGAGTTCTGYCTTGGTCTGGGCTGTCGCCTTCCTCCCACCAGCAGCGGAGATGCCCCTGAGCCCTGTCGGCGCATGGCTGAACACGCGGGGTTTGCCGAGCGCTCCCGGCGGCCGGTTTGCCCGGCCTCCCTCCAGCCCTGCAGCTCTCCGCTGAACCGCTCCGGGAACCTTCTTAAAATGGATTCCCACTGCGGGGTGCAGCGGCCAGTAGCGACTGTGCYGTGCTGCCTGTGGTGCTCCAGCGCATCTCCCACGCCTGCTCAGCGCCTCCGAGCCCACGCGGCCGAGACCTCGCCAGCCCCAGCGAGGCCGTGGCGCCGGCAATGCCTGTGTGCCCTGGCCACTGAGCCCTTTCCAGAGCCGCTGTTTTCCAAGACACGGTCCCCTGCCTAGATCCTGATCCTCCATTAATTTGCATGTGGCGCACTGTCCGCACTGCTGCTGGAGCCGGCTCCACCCGGAGCCTGTCACCTGCGGACTGCACCAGCAAGGATCCTGGATTTCCTTCTGCATCACTGGTGAAAGGCAAATGCACAGAGGCAGGATCCCGGCATAACCCCAGGCATGGCCTCCCCGCTCAGCGATGGCAGAGGAGGAATTCGGGAATAGAGCTGGCCTTGGGTTCAGCTGCCACGGGAAAGCAGAGGGCAGCAGCTTGCTTCTTCCAAGTCTCCCTATTGCCCTTTCTCCATGGAAAGTATAGTCCTGTCTTTACTGTCTAACACCAGAGGGGATTATTCTGGGTCCCCTAAAACGACCACTCGGCCCTCGAGGGCTAAACCTTGTGCCAGTGCCTGTGCAGCCTGCACATCCCGACTCCCTGCCGGGGAGAGGCCGAGGGGCTGGACCCACTTGGTGCCAGGACTGGCATGTCTGGTGCAAGCAGAGGTGTCTGGGTGCATGCAGAGGTGCCTGGGTGCACATAGACATGTCTGGGTGCACTCAGAGGTCCCCAGGTGCACACAGAGGTGTCCAGGTGCACGCAGAGGTGCCCAGGTGCATGCAGGGGTGTCTGGGTGCACTCAGAGGTCCCCAGGTGCATGCAGAGGTGCCTGGGTGCATGCAGAGGTATCTGGGTGCACTCAGAGGTCCCCAGGTGCATGCAGAGGTGTCCAGGTGCACGCAGAGGTGTCTGGGTGCACGCAGAGGTCCCCAGGTGCATGCAGAGGTGCCTGGGTGCATGCAGAGGTGTCTGGGTGCACACAGAGGTGTCTGGGTGCATGCAGAGGTCCCCAGGTGCATGCAGAGGTGCCTGGGTGCACGCAGAGGTGTCTGGGTGCACGCAGAGGTCCCCAGGTGCACGCAGAGGTGCCCAGGTGCACGCAGGGGTGTCTGGGTGCACACAGAGGTGTCCAGGTGCACGCAGAGGTGTCTGGGTGCATACAGAGGTCCCCAGGTGCACGCAGAGGTGCCTGGGTGCACGCAGAGGTGTCTGGGTGCATGCAGAGGTCCCCAGGTGCATGCAGAGGCGCCTGGGTGCACTCAGAGGTATCTGGGTGCACTCAGAGGTGCCCAGGTGCATGCAGAAGTGTCTGGGTGCATGCAAAGGTCCCCAGGTGCATGCAGAGGTGTCCAGGTGCATGCAGAGGTATCTGGGTGCACTCAGAGGTCCCCAGGTGCACGCAGAGGTGCCCAGGTGCATGCAGAGGTGTCTGGGTGCACTCAGAGGTGCCCAGGTGCATGCAGAGGTGCCCAGGTGCATGCAGAGGTGTCTGGGTGCACTCAGAGGTG
>NW_020447742.1:22657-23403 GCF_003343035.1 Apteryx rowi
GTGCATGCAGAGGTGTCTGGGTGCACTCAGAGGTGCCCAGGTGCATGCAGAGGTGCCCAGGTGCATGCAGAGGTGTCTGGGTGCACTCAGAGGTGTCTGGGTGCACGCAGAGGTGCCCAGGTGCATGCAGAGGTCCCCAGGTGCACGCAGGGGTGCCCGGGTGCACACAGAGGTGCCCGGGTGCACGCAGAGGTCCCCAGGTGCACGCAGAGGTGTCTGGGCGCACACAGAGGTCCCCAGGTGCACGCAAGGGTGCCCGGGTGCACACAGAGGTGTCTGGGTGCACTCAGAGGTGCCTGCATGCACACGGAGGTGCCTGGGTGCACGCAGAGGTGCCCGGGTGCACTCAGAGGTGCCCAGGTGCATGCAGAGGTCCCCAGGTGCACRCAGGGGTGCCCGGGTGCACGCAGATGTGTCTGGGCGCACGCACTAGCGCACATGCAGTTACCGGCGCCAGTGCACACGCGTGGACCCGACCCRCGTCCGAGCGGGGCGCGGCGAGCCGAGCTCCTGCTCGCCCTTGCACGGGGAGCGCCCGGCCCGG
Organism: Apteryx rowi; assembly: GCF_003343035.1. Classification (NCBI taxonomy): domain Eukaryota; kingdom Metazoa; phylum Chordata; class Aves; order Apterygiformes; family Apterygidae; genus Apteryx; species Apteryx rowi. Next base: position 23,202 of record NW_020447742.1, read on the forward strand.
GGAGCGGCCCGCGTCCAGCGCCGGGAGCACCGGGAAGCGCTGCCCTTTGTGCCGCTGTGTCATGCAGAGGCGGCGCTCAGGGGCCGCTTTGTGTTGCAGAGCGGCGGCACAAAAGGGGCCGATGGCCGCTGCCCCCGGGGATGGGGCTGCCGGGGGGACAATGCGGCGGAGGGCGGCGGAGCCGCGGCGGGGATGGGGAGTG
>NW_020447742.1:24873-30820 GCF_003343035.1 Apteryx rowi
TAACCTGGGCTAGGGATAACAGCGGCTGGGGATAACCCGGGATAGGGATAACCTGGGCTAGGGCCAAACGTGGCTAGGGATGACCTGGGGTAGGGTTAACCCCAGCTAGGGATAACCTGGGCTAGGGCTAACACAGGCTAAGGATAACCCAGGATAGGGCTAACCTGGGCTAGGGATAACCTGGTCTAGGGATTACCTGGTCTAGGGATGACCTGGGCTAGGGCTAACCTGGGCTAGGGCTAACCTGGGCTAGGGCCAACCGTGGCTAGAGATGACCTGGGGTAGGGATAACTCGGGCTAGGGAAAACCTGGGGTAGGGATAACCCCGGCTAGGGCTACCCTGGGCTAGGGCTAAACTGGGCTAGGGATAACCCTGGCTAGGGATAACCCAGGCCAGGTATAACCTGGGCTAGGGATAACCCTGGCTAGAGATAAACTGGACTAGGGCTAACCTGGCCTAGGGATAACCCGGGCTAGGGATAACCTGGGATAGGGCTAACCTGGGATAGGGCTAACCTGGGCTAGGGCTAACCCCAGCTAGGGATAACTTGGGATAGGGCTAAACTGGGGTGGGGCTAACCTGGGATAGGAATAACCTGGGCTAGGGCTAACCCCGGCTACGGATAACATAGGCTAGGGATAACCCCAGCTATGGATAACCCTGGTTATGGATAAACCCAGACAGGGATAACCCAGGCCAAGGCTAATCCCGGCTAGAGCTAAGCTGGGCTAGGGATAACCCATGCTAGGGCTAACTAGGGCTAGGGATAACCTGGGCAAGGGATAACCCTGATTAGGGCTAACCCTGGCTAGGGATAACCTGGGCTAGAGCTAACCAGGAATAGGGCTAACCACAGCTAGGGCTAACCTGGGCAAACCCCTCCGGTCCCTGCGGAGGGCCGGCTCCGTCGGGGATGCGTCCCCAGGGTGGCTGTGCCATGCACTGGCTGTGCCGTGCACCGGCTGTGCCACCGCCGCGCGCTGCACCGGGCACGTACCTGTGCCGCTGCCAGYGCAGTCGAGAAACGGCGCCGGGAGAAACCCCCAAATGACCCCAGGGAGGGAGGAAAGGCTTTAATGGAGGCTGAAAGCCTTCGCTGCCTAGCTGACTAAAAATAAGATGAAGAGGTGACTTGATTACAGTGTTTAAGGACCTCCAGAGAGAGAAAATAGATGGCACTAACGGACTCTCTAATTTAGCGAAACGAGGCAGGGCTGGAGCTGGCGCCAGGCAGGTTTCGGCGGGCTCGGCRACGCCGGGGCGCTGGCACCGCCGGCACCCCGACCAGCCACGAGCGGAGCCGGGCACGGTGCTCGCGCGTGGGTTGTGCACCGCGCCGAAGGACCGAGGGGAAAAACCCTGACCCAGCCCCAAAACATTTCGGGTTTTCTCCCCCTAGTGAAAGAAAACCCACTTCAACCTATTAGAAAAATAAAGGCGTTAAGTGGAGCTAAACCCAGCGTTGTCTGAGAATAAGAAACTACTGAAAACAAGTATTTTGATCTCTTAAGCATTTTTTTCCCAATTTTTTTTTGGCCGATACACCGTTTTGGCTGACCTGAACGCGCATTTTTCTGGTGTGGGAACCGTGCGTTGGAAAATCTGTCCTCGGCCGCTGCAACGTTGCTGCGGGAGCGCGCGGGGGCCGGTGGGGTGCTCCAGGGATGAGTGCAGCGGGCGGCCCGGCCGGCGCTGGGGCCGGGGGGCTGGCGTGGCTCGCTCCGTGGAGGTGGTGTGGTGCAAACCCGGGCACGATGCAAATACAGGCACAGTGCAAACCTGGGCACGGTGCAAACCCGGGCACGGTGCAAAGCTGGGCACGGTGCAAATCTAGGCACTGTGCAAACCCAGGCACGGTGCGAACCCGGCCACGATGCAAACCCAGGCACAGTGCAAATCTAGACACGGTGCGAACCCGGGCATGGTGCAAATCTAGGCACGGTGTGAACTTGGGCACGGTGCAAACCTGGGCACAGTGCAAACCCGGGCACGGTGTGAACCTGGGCACGGTGCAAATCTAGGCACGGTATAAACCTGGGCACGGTGCAAACCCAGGCACGGTGCAAACCTGGGCATGGTGCAAACCCAGGCATGGTGCAAACCTGGGCATGGTGCAAACCCGGGCACGGTGCAAATCTAGGCACAGTGCGAACCTGGGCACGGTGCAAAGCCGGGCATGGTGCAACGGACCAGGGGCCATCCTGGGCAAGGCAGCGCAGCAGCCCGGCTGGCTCAGCCCATGGAGCCGTGGCTCCGGCGCACGGTGCCCATGCCATGCCGGGAAACAGAACAGGGCCGGAGCAGGGCTGAGTGCTGCCTGCCACGTGGGGCCCCCAGCACAGCCCAGCGATGCCAGGGTGGGTTTCCCGGGGGCAGCTGCCTCGCTGGCGCCCCCAGCCTCCACCGTGCCCTGCCACGCGCAGCCACACAYGGGCCCTGCTGGGTCCCCAGCGCCTGCCCCAGCGCGGGATGTGCCTGCGGGCTCAGAACCCCCTGCGGCACCTCCTCCCAGCTGTGCCAGCTGTGCCCTGTGCACTGCACCCGGTGGGCACCCCCTGCCCTGCCAGCTGTGCCCTGTGCACCGCTGGGATACCCCGACCACAGCACCGTGTCCTGTCGCTGCACCCCACAGGCATGCAGCAGCAGTGCCAGCTGTGTCCTGTGTCCTGGGCCCTGCAGGGACACCCCAGCCATGCTAGCTGTGCCCTGTGTGCTGTGGGGATGCCTTGGCTGTGCCCCCAGTGCCCTGTGTGCTGCACCCTGCGGGGACGCCCTGCCTGTGCCCTGTGCTCCGCGGGGACACCCCGGTCCTGCCCTGTGCACTGCAGGAATGCTCTGGTCATGCTTGGGGCAATGCGGGGACACCTTGGCCGTGCCCTGTGCACTGCAGGAATGCTCTGGTCATGCTTGGGGCAATGTGGGGACATCTTGGCCATGCCCTGTGCGCTGCGGGGACACCCCAGCTGTGCCCCGTGCACTGCAGGGACACCCTGGCCATGCCCTGTACACTGCGGGGACTCCCCGGCTGTGCCGGCCGTGCCCCCTCCGCGTGCYGAGCCCGGTGGCAGCGGGGAGGCAGCGCGGGCAGGAGGGAGGCAGCGCGGGTCTATAAATAGCGGCGCGGGCGGCAGTGCAGTGCCGGAGGGGACTTGTTGCCAGGGAGACCCGGCCGGCGGGAGGGCGCGCGGGAGAGGGACGGGGGCGAGGGGCAGCGGCGGGGACGGTCGCGGTGCGGTGCAGCACGGCGCGGTGCAGCCCTCCCTTGCACGCACGGAACGGCGCGAGCCGCGGGGCGCTCGGCTCTTACGATTTCAGCTGCGTCACGGCCCRGCGCTCGCCGGTTCCCCTGGAAACGGGGAGGAAAGGCGAGATCGGCTCGGCCGCTCCAAGGACGGAGGGAGCCGCCGGCAGAGCCCCAACCGGGGCACCCGCTGGCATGAGGGAACGCAGCGGAAGATGGGACGCGTGCGCAGGAAAGTCCCGAAAGCAGCCGGCGGCAGAAAGACGGGGGGAAGCGGAGCTGCGGGAAGGGCCATGGCGGCTGCTGGGACCCCGCGTGCCTGCTCTGCTCCCGGCGGCGCTTCCCGGGGACGGAGCCGCCGCGTGGGGCACGGCCCGGGGACACGGCCCGGGGACACGGCGCGCGGTGGGCTTTGCCGAGCCGCCCCTTGAAGGCTTCTTCTTTCTAGGAAAGCGGCCGGCGTTTGGAGCTGAGCCGCCGCGAGACGCCGGAGCCCTGGGCCGGGGCAGAAACCCGTCCCCGGCCTGACTAGAAGCAAGAAATGAAACTGCCCGCTCTGGTCACACCGGCCACGGTGCGAAACCAGCCGCAGCGGGGGGTTGCAGTCATCTGGCTGAAACCTCGCTCGCCGTCACTGCCGGCGCGGCGGCGGCGAGCGGGCAGGCTGCCTCGTGCCTCGTGCCGGGGAGCAGCCGCGCCGCCACCGCCGCCACCCGGCCCGTTTGCAACGCTGCCTGCGGCGGGGAGGTGCTGGCGACGGCCCTGCGGTGCAGCGCGGTGCAGCGYGGTGCAGCRCGGTGCAGCGTGGTGCAGCGCGGTGCAGTGCAGTGCGGCACAGTGTGGTGCAGCGCAGCACGGCACAGTGCGGCACAGTGCGGCATGGTGCGGTGCAGCGTGGCACAGTGCAGCGCAGCATGGTGCAGTGCAGTGTGGCACAGTGCAGCACAGTGCAGCATGGTACGGCACAGTTTGGTGCAGCATGGTGCAGTGTGGTGCAGAGTGGTGCAGTGTGGCACGGTGCAGCACGGCACGGTGCAGCACAGCGCGGCACGGTGCAGTGTAGCACAGCACAGTGCAGCACGGTGCAGCGCAGCACGGCAGGCACCCGGGGCTCTGGCCCCACTGGCCGGGCGGCCGCAGCGGCGTTGTCTCACGGCAGGCGCGAGCCAGGGGCGCGCGGCAGCCCTTCCTGCGCCAGCCCACATCCTGTGCCGGCTGCCCCCCGCGTGCCGCCGGCGCCCCGTGCGCCGTGGCGTTTTCCCGGAGCGCCGCCCGGAGTCGGGAGCGCCGCTGCAACGAGCTGCCGGCCGCGGGGCCGGGCTCGGGGCTCGCCGCCGCCCCGTCCCCGCCGCGTGCTTACCTCCCTCTTCCAGCGGGCCAGCCACTCGTCCCGCTTGCGCTTGCTGATGTAGTAGGGGTCGCCGGCCTGGAAGGTGTGCCGCTGCATGGGCCGCTGGCGCAGGCTCGACTCCCAGCCCAGCCCTCCGCGCAGCCGCCCTCGGGAGCCCTGCGGAGGAGAGGGACGAGGCTGAAGGGGCAGCTCGGCCCGCGGGGCGGCGGGGGCTGTGCGGGGCTCTGCCGGCCGCGGGGGCAGAGTTAAGGTGAGAGGTGGCGGGGAAGGAGCGGGGCCGCCCCGAGGTGCCGGGGCCGAGCATCCCGCCGGGGGATGGCCGGGGGGCTGCTCCGGGCATGGATGCTGCATGTCCCTCGAGCACCCGGCTCTCGGGGCCGCATCCGCACCGGCGCTGCACCCGGCTGGCTGCACTGTGCCAGGATGCCGCTGGCCCAGTCCTGCAGGGTTTGGGAGCCAGCCTGGGCCGGGGACCATACCGAGGGATAGGGACCATCCCGAGGGATGGGGATCATCCGGAGGGATAGGGATCATCAAGAGGGATAGGGACCATCCCGAGGGATGGAGACCGTCCTGAGGGAGAGGGACTGTCCCAATGGATGGGGACCATCCCAAGGGCTGGGGACCGTCCCGAGGCATAGGGACCGTCCTGAAGCATGGGGATCATCCCGAGGGCTGGGGACTGTCCCGAGGGATGGGGACCATCCCAAGGGTTGAGGACTGACCAGAGGCATAGGGACTGTCCCGAAGGCTGGGGACCATCCCGAGGGATGGGGACTGTCCCAAGGGATAGGGATCATCCTGAAGGATGGGGACCACCCCAAGGGCTGGAGACTGTCCTGAGGGATGGGGACCATCCCAAGGGCTGGGGACTGACCCGAGGCATAGGGACTGTCCCGAAGGCTGGGGACCATCCCGAGGGATGGGGACCATCCCAAGGGACGGGAACCGCCTTCGGGGGCGTTCACGAGCTCGGTCACGGCCTGGTGCCGCCCGGCTCCCAGCACGGACATGGCACGATCCGGCGCACGGGCTCTCGGGGCGCGGGTGTCGAGGGAGGGTTCACCAGGCACGGGGTGCTGGAGCCCGGCCCCGCAGCTCCGGGCGCTCCCGCTGCCCGCCGGGGCCTGGGAAAGGCCGGCGCCGGGGCCGCACCGYGGGCTCCTCTGGGCTGCCGGCCACAGCGGGCGCGGGTTGGCGGCCCCAGGACATACTTGCCTCCATTTTCAGGGTGTCGAAGTTGTTTTCTTCCTTCTCTTCCTTGCCTGCGACACAGAAGAGAGAGGAGCGATGAGCCGGGATGGGGCCAGCCGGGCGCCGTCGCCGCCGTGCCGGGGCTCGGGGCCGGGAGCCG
>NW_020447742.1:31246-37118 GCF_003343035.1 Apteryx rowi
ACCCCCCCGGACACCCCTCCAAGAGACGCAGGCGGGCGGGGGGGGGGGGCTCCTGCGGCCGGCTGGCCCCGGGCCCAGTGGCTTTGCAGCGGCACGTCCTCGCTCCGTGCCGGAGCGACGCCGGCCACGCTGGCCGGTGACCTGCGGGGGCTTCGGAGCCGCCTGCCTGCAGGGCCATTCCCAGCCCGGCGGGCTGGAAGGGACGAGCCCAGGTGACCCTGCCTAGGGGCTGGGGGGGGGGTCTCAGGTGGGGAAACTGAGGCACGGGCGRCTGGGCCCCTCCGTCCCCGGGAGCCGGCCCAGCATCCCAGCCACTCTCGCGAGCAGYGTTGGCGGCTGGCGCAGCGCGCAGCTGCACGGCTGCAACGCTGCAGCACGCTCTGCCAGAGGCGCGGAGCAGCGCCGGGGGCCCCGGAGGTGCCGGGAGCCGGGCAGACCCCCGCCGGTGCCCTCTGCACGCCGCCGGCCGAGAGCTGCGCCGAGAGCAGTCCCCGCAGGAGGGCGGCCGCTCTCGAGCAGCCCTGCGCAGCGCCCGCACCACCCCCTCCGCTCCTYGCTCCGCGGGCAGCGTGGGCCCCCGCGCAGGGCAGCTCCGGGTGCAAAGTCCCCGGGCAGGGAGCTGCGGGAGGAGGGAGGGGGGGCCGCCCCCGGGGACACGCCGGCGAGGACAAGGACATGGGGCACCGGCTAGGCGCACGCGTGCGTGCACGGTGCCGGCTGCAGCACGCTCTCGCCGCCGGGGCCCGAGCGCGGCGCGCGGCGCTGTCCGACGGCGGCTGCGGCGCCCGAGCCCCCTGGACGTGCCCCGTCTTGCCTCCCGGCTGCCCCCCAGCATCCCACGTGCAGCATCTCTCTCTCTCTCTCCGCAGCCCCCGAGCGGTGCGGACGCGTGCCGGGGCTCGGGAAGAGCGCTGCTCTCGTTCGGCCGCCCGGTTGCCCCGCTCCGGGCTGCACCGAGGCCGGAGAAGGGGGGGGAGGCGCCGGGGAACACGGGTACCTCCGAGGACGCCGGCGCCGGCCGGCCCCCGGCAGGAGCTTGGCGCTCCATCTTTGCTCGCCGCGTGCCGCGCGGAGGACGGGACGGGACGGGACAGGACGGGACGGGACGTGAAGGACGCCAGAAGGGAAGATGCGGACGGCTCAGGGGGGGCTGCAGAGCCGCGCGGGAGAGGAGGTGCGCCGGGCACCACGGCTCCCAGCGCCGCGGGGAGGAGAGGAGGGGAGAGGAGAGGGTACCTCCTGCACGCGCCCGCGCTGGTCCCCAGCGACGCCAGGCCAGGATGAGGCCCGATGCGAGGGCCGGGGCCGTCCCATCTGCGCTTCCTCTCCGCCATCTGCTCCCGGCCACCGTCGGATACCCGACGCCTGGCGAGGTGGCCCTTGGGCCTCCTCCAGTATCTCAGTTATCCTGTTCCCGTCTCTGATCTCTGCGGGAATAAGGCTGGGAAGGTTCAGAGTTACCGAGCGCTCGGGCGGCAGGACCCTGCCGGCACGCGGACTCACGTGGTCCCCGGCAAAGCCGGGCTGGGAGCCTGGGGTCTGCTACACACCATTGACTCAGACTAGAGAGGAGGATGAACCGCTCCCAGACCACTTCTCTCCAAAGGCAAGGGAAGAAAGGCTGCTGCCGTGCGGGTGTCTCCAGGGCCAGGGCGCGTGCCGGGGGCTCCCTGCGGCAGACGGAAAACATGCTCAGAGTTTCTCAAGCCGAGAGACGGTTACCGCCTAGAGCACGAGGCGCCGTGCGGACAGGAGGACCTCGCTACCACGGGCGAAGACGAAACAACCCCCGGCCGGGACGTGGGGGACGCCGGAGGACTGAGGACCGGTCTCGCCGCGCCCCGGGGAGGCGAGCCAGAGACGGGCCCCACCGGCAGCGCGAGGACCGGGCGCCCGGAAAGGGCCACCTTCCCACGCCGGGGAGCTTCGGAAGGGAAGGGGCCGGAGGAGAAGAGCAAACGGGAGCGGGGGGCCAGCGCCCGAAGAACCGATGAGATGGCCAGAAAGCCGCGCTTCCGCGGCACGGGAAGAACAGGCCTTTGGCTAAAAGCCCATGCTGGATCAGGGGTGAACCGAAGGCGGCAATCAGAAGTGAGAAGCCAACGTGTAACGAAGAGGAAGCAGCAATCCACGTGCGAGGTGTGGAATTTTTGAGAAGGGAAATGAAAGGCATCGGGGAGACCCCTTTGGCTGGCAGGGCGCGAGGCGGACGGACGTTTAAGGACTCAGGAGCAGAAGGAAACCCTGGCAGGAACGCAAGTCCGTCACGGCAAGGTGAGGATGCAACTGTTAGCCACGGTGCAGACACGGCTGAAGCGTGGAAAGTGCGTTCCTAGGTGACACCTGGGAACGAATCGCTCCTGGAGGCTGCTGAAGGACTTTCCAGCTCGCTCACAACTAAGGAGGAAACCAGACAAGCTCCGGGAGGGATAACCGTTTTGACACCGTCACACCTGGATACTTCATCCCCCGGAGCCCGGCGGAGGAGATTGACTTGCAGCCGTTGGTGTTTGATCGCGGGGGAATTCCAGGCTCCGGGGAGCGTTCAGACGGTGCCAAATCCACAAGGAACAAGAGGAGCGAGCGACCCGCAGCACAGCCCGCGGCGCCTGGGAGCCGTCCCAGGCAGAAACGCGGGGGAGCCGACACCAAACGCAACGGATCAAGAATCCGGGGGTAGGAACGCAAAAGCGGTGCCCTAACAGGTCTGATCAAACAAACCGGAGCGTTTTCTTTTGCAGCGACTACAGCTCCGGCCAATAAAAGCAACCGCTCAGATTTAACAGCTGGTGCTGGGTCGGTTGGCTAACGTCACACGGTTTTTGGATTAAAACAACGAGGCCTGTACAATGTTAATAAGCCACAAGCAAAGGAGCTTACGGTCTGGCTAAACAACAGGTTTCAGAAAGCGGGCGGCTGTGGGGAAGTCGCTAATGGACTCGTCTATCGTGCCGAAYGCTCCGCAACAGCTGTGCTAACAGTCTACGTGCAATCGGTGCTGCGAAAACACGCACGCGGCAGCAAAACGCTGCGGAAAGATGGAGCAACCGCGACTGCCGGCCCGGCGCAGGCGACGYGCGCCGTCGTCCTCCAAGCGACCGGGGCAGCTGGGCCGGGGACGAGGCCCGCGGAGAGGGGACCGCGGACTGCAAAGCCAGGACGCAGAAGGGGGTTCGGCAGTGACGGGGGGGGGGTGCCAAGGCGATGCGATCCTCGGTCGCGCTCGCGGGCAGTTTGCCCTGCTCAGCGCCGAGCTGCGCGCACCTGCAGCCGGCTGCGGGCCTGGCTTTGGAGAAGACGGCTGGAGAGCAGGGCAAGGGCAGGGAAGAGCCCCAGGATGATCTGAGAGCGGGGGGGGTGTGTGTGTGTGGAAATGGCTGCTTGCGAGAAACGCGCGCAGCGAAATCCCTTGGGCTGCTCAAGGAGAAGACCGAAAGGCGACGCGATTGCAGCGCGCGAGGACGCCGCGGGCAGATGACGCCGGGTTCGGACGGGCTCTTTAAGCAGCGGGGAAAGGGCCGAACGCGAGCCCGGGGCTGGAGGCTGAAACCTGACACGCTCCCGCTGGCACCGGCAGCCGCTCTTTGCAGCGAGGGTGAGTCACRGGCTGGACCAGACCCCGGCTGCGGCGGGGGGTCTCCTCCGCTTTCGTGCCTTTGGGTCGGATGGAGGCCTGGCTGAAGGGACGGCTCTGCCCAGCACGGCCCCGCRGGCTCGGGCCAGGAGGAGCAACGGCCTGCCAGAAACGGGATGCCCAAGCAGGTCGTCTAAGGTCTCCGCTGGCCCCGGGCTCTGCATCCGGAGCGACGTGGAGCGTGGGGCAGTCCCGCGGGCTCTCCCCGCTCCGCTCCGCTCGCTGCGCTGCTGCTCTGCGGTCACCCCCGGGATGACGCAGGGGCTGCACCTTGCGCCATGCATGACCAGGGCCACCCCAGCCCCAGGAAGCTCCCCCCGGCGGTCTCCGCTGCCCTGCCGGCTTTTCTCTCCCTTAGCTGGCTTCTCTGTGCCTCGTGACTGCAGCATCATCTGCCTTGCTCGTCTCCATCGTCCTCCCTGCCTTGCTCGTCTCCATCGTCCTCCCTGCCTTGCTCGTCTCCATCGTCCTCCCTGCCTTGCTCGTCTCCATCCCCAGCCCTGCCTTGCTCGTCTCCATCCCCAGCCCTGCCTTGCTCGTCTCCATCCCCAGCCCTGCCTTGCTCATCTCCATCCCCAGCCCTGCCTTGCTTGTCTCCATCCCCAGCCCTGCCTTGCTCATCTCCGTCATCCTCCCTGCTTTGCTTGTCTCCATCCCCAGCCCTGCCTTGCTCATCTCCATCCCCAGCTCTGCCTTGCTCATCTCCGTCATCCTCCCTGCCTTGCTCATCTCCATCCCCAGCTCTGCCTTGCTCATCTCCGTCATCCTCCCTGCTTTGCTCGTCTCCATCCTCAGCTCTGCCTTGCTCATCTCCACCCCAGCCCTGCTTCACTCATCTCCACCCCAGCCCTGCTTCACTCATCTCCACCCCAGCCTTGCCTCACTCATCTCCACCCCAGCCCTGCCTCACTCATCTCCACCCCCAGCCTTGCCACTCCAACCGCCCCCCACTGCTGTCACGAGCTGCCTGCCGCTGCTCTCAGCCCTGCGCAGCCCGGCCCTCCTGCTCCAACCCCAGCAGCCCGCGCTGCCAGCGCTGCCTGCTCGGAGCAGGCCCCCTCCTGCGGGGCCTTTCTTCATGCTCCCCGCTACCCATGCAATCCTGGACAGGGTGCTGCTAGGACAYGACCCTGACCTGCCTTTCCTTCCCCGTGCTTCCCGAGGACCTTGCCTACCCACGGCTTGGAAGCCTCCTGGGGCAGGGACTGTCTATGTGCTCCGTGTCTGCAGGGGTGCATAAAGGAGATTTGCCAGAACTTCCCCAGAAGCAGATCAAAGTGATGCTAAAACTTTCAGGGCCTGGAGACCTTCAGGAGACTTTCAGGCTGGAGCGGCTGCTCCAGCGCGGCCAGGCTGCTTCTGCTCATCGCCTGCTTTAYGCAACGCGCCCCGCGGCTGGAGACACCCGGAGCCAGCACACCTTCCCCAGCGCGGAGAGGAGAGCGGAGCCGCTCCCTGCTGTAACCGGAGCCGACGGAGGAACGTGCCCGGCAGAGGGACGGCTCCGCGCCAGGCGCCGGGAGCYGGTGGCGGCAACTGAGCGGCCTTGGGGAGACGGGTCGCCGCGGCACTGCCACCGGGCACCCCGCTGAGCTGCACGGGCACGTCAGCACCGCGCGCTGGGCGCAGCCGCCTCGCCCTTGGCAGGGCCGCACGCGCCGCCTGCAACGCGGCTCGTTAGTGCAACGAGCTCAGGCTGCAGCCGGGCCCTCGCTGCGCCGCGGGGCTCCTGCAACGCCCCGGGCAGCGCGGGCACCGGAGCCAGTCGTGGCACCTGGACGCCACGCGGCCACGCCAGTGCCTATCCGCTGCACAACACCCCGGCCACACCAGTGCCCATCCGCTGCACCCAACCCTGGCCACACCAGATCCTGTGCCCGGGACAACACCCGGCCACACCAGCGCGTGTCCCCTGGACACCACCAGGTCACACCAGCACCTGTGCCCTGGACACCACCCGGCCACACCAGCGCTTGTCCCCTGGATGCCACCCCAGACACACCAGTGCGTGTCCCCTGGACACCACCAGGTCACACCAGTGTCTGTGCCCTGGACACCACCAGGTCACACCAGCGCTTGTCCCCTGGACACCACCCGGCCACATCAGTACATGTCCCCTGGACACCACCAGGTCACACCAGCGTCTGTGCCCTGGACACCACCAGGTCGCACCAGCGCGTGTCCCCTGGATGCCACCCCAGACACACCAGTGTGTGTCCTCTGGACACCACCAGGTCA
>NW_020447742.1:37729-38689 GCF_003343035.1 Apteryx rowi
CTGGACACCACCAGGTCACACCAGCATCTGTGCCCTGGACAGCACCAGGTCACACCAGCGCCTGTCCCCTGGACAGCACCAGGTCACACCAGCATCTGTGCCCTGGATGCCACCCCAGACACACCAGCACGTGTCCCCTGGACACCACCAGGTCACACCGGTGCCTGTGCCCTGGATGCCACCCCAGACACACCAGCACGTGTCCCCTGGACACCACCAGGTCACACCAGCATCTGTGCCCTGGACACCACCAGGTCACACCAGCATCTGTGCCCTGGATGCCACCCCAGACACACCAGCGCGAGTCCCCTCAACACCACCAGGTCACACCAGCACCTGTGCCCTGGACACCATGCAGGCCAGAACTGTGTCCGTGCCCTGGACACCACCCCAGTCACACCAGCGCCTGTCCCCTCGATGCCACACTACCACACCAGAGCCTGTCCCCTGGACACCACCTGGCCACACCAGTGCCTGTGCCCTGGACACCACCAGGTCACACCAGCGCTTGTCCCCTGGACGGCACCCTGGCCACACCAGCACTTGTCCCCTGGATGCCACCCCGGCCACACCAGTGCTTGTCCCCTCAATGCCACCCAGCCACACCAGCGCTTGTCCCCCAGACGCCACCCCGGCCACACCAGGCTCGGCCCCACCAGCCGGGCAGAGCACCCTGCCCAGGCAGGGCCGGGAGGCTCGACGCTCGGGAAGGGGCGGACGGACGCGGCGAGGTGGCGGCACAACTGCGCCCGCGCGCGCATGCGCCTGCCGGCTCTGCCATGCACCCTCGCCACCCGCCGCGGGCGCATGCACGGCTGCCATGCAAAGCACGGGCCCGACGCGGGCACGCCGGGGCTGCGGGGGCGGGACGGGGAACGCGGCGGGGAGCCGAGCGCCGCGGGAAAGGCGGCGGGATGCCACCAGCGTGCGCGCACCGCTCTGCCCCGGGGGGCGGAGGGA